>NC_089776.1:10502917-10512917 GCF_040412425.1 Macrobrachium rosenbergii
AAGAAAAAAAAATCTTGAAAAGGTCCCGAAAAACAGCCGTGATGAAAAACAAAGGGAAAACTACTTGATCTGGTCCCACCCAATATCTCTTCAGAAAACCTCATGCATGAGAAAGGCCACTTGAGAGCTTTTTATCTTTTATTGTTTACGCGAACTGGCTCGATTCGACGCACCGCTTACTGGAGAGGGGGAAGCTTATGAACAGAGAGAGAGAGAGAGAGAGAGAGAGAGAGAGAGAGAGAGAGAGAGAGAGAGAGAGAGAGAGAGAGAGAGAGAGAGAGAAAGAGAGGAGAGTTAGGATACTTACCCGAATTATTCTCGATCAAGATACCACTTATATAGTCTCTCCATTAACATACCTTTGCTATCGGCTTTAGCTAATTGTGGTAAGAGCCTTCTAAACCTACGCTTCTTTTTTGGGGCACAGAATACCCACTAATAATAATAATAAATAATAATAAAATAATAATAATAATAATAATAATAATCACCTTAACGCCATCATTGCACTGATCAGATTCTTCCGCTTGCAAAGAAATATGCAATCGTTATGAAAGCAACACCCAATCTTCCATCGGACGAATAACATGAAGTAATGTGAAGATAATATCAAACAAATAAAGATATCAAATAAATAATGTGCAGTTACTATCAAGCAATGAGCAATTAAGCATGTTATTAACCCACAGAAAAATACTATTATATTTCAATGTCAAGATTTGAATAGAAAAGAAAAAAAAAAAATGGAAAGCATTGCATCAGACCTGCATTTAACCACTCTTTCGTCTCTATGAGAGAGAGAGAGAGAGAGAGAGAGAGAGAGAGAGAGAGAGAGAGAACATCCCCTCTCCCTCCTCCTCCCCTCCCCTCTCTTTCGTCTCTATGAGAGAGAGAGAGAGTGAGAGACTCCCCCTCCCCCCTTCCTCCGCCATCTCTCGCAGAGAGCGTCCTTGGAAACGAAATATCGGTATATCCAGTTAGACAGGTGTTGGACAGGTAATAGAGACACGATATACACAGGAAATCTATTGTGGGGGGTTGGGGGGGGGTGAACAAACGATGCTTGCCGACAAGTGCCAATTCCGAATTAATATAACGATGCGACAATCAAGAGTACCTGAGCTTCTTTAATGCCACTGGTGACACCTGGCTATTCTCGCGAGAGAGAGAGAGAGAGAGAGAGAGAGAGAGAGAGAGAGAGAGAGAGAGAGAGAGAGAGAGAGAGAGAGAGAGAGAGAGAGATAATTAAAATATCTTCCTCTGTGGATTTGCTTTCTCGATGCCTTTATTGAAATAATGTTTAGCTTTTCACAGCGAGAAATATGGGAGTGCATTGATAAAGCTTCCGTGTGAGTTGATGAGAGCATCCATATACATGTTCATACATTTATATGCGAGCATGCGTCTACATATCGAAGCATGTATGTACGCACTCCATGAATCTGAATTACTTTCCTTCTCGCTGTCTCTCTCTCTCTCTCTCTCTCTCTCTCTCTCTCTATATATCTCTCTATATATATATATATATAATATATATATATTCTATTATATATATATATATATATATATATATATATATATATATATATATATATATATATATATATACATACGTGTTTGTTTGTACGTATGTGTACACATATATATACAGATATATATATATATATATATATATATATATATATATATATATATATATATATATATATTTACACACACCACACAAAAGTATTCTAAGGTCACTCATAACAATCTTCATAATACGGGAAAGAGTGAAGACAAATAAAAGAATCAAAAAAGAAAATACAATGACGATAATCCCGAGAATAGCGATTCACAAAAAACCTGGCAATCTTGGTTTGCTTTTGAAAATATGAAGTCTTCGTGAAATCGTTTCTTTTTTACATCAAGGCACAAATACCCAATGATACCAATCAGTCTTCTTGTTCAACAAGCATAATTCATTCACAACGAACGAGGGGAATAAGCCAGAATAATACTAATACACAGAACGTGAAGAAGTGCACGTAGGTGGACATTCACTCATTTCATTAACACTCAACTGAGGAATATCTCACAAACGCAAGCACAGCATAAAGAGAAATAACTTGCACAGAGCGTGCTAGAATACAGACCAGTCATTAAAGGCATTTGCAACTGCATTCATAAAACACAGACGCGCAAATATACGCATGCGCGCGCATAATGTCTTTAGTAGCAGCCGTAGTAAGAGTCGCAGGCCTCATAATGAATGAGTACACCGTATGAGGCTTGCAACGTCACGCCTGGCGGCGTATGACAACGAATACTTTGGCCCAAAGGCTGTCATACTCTTGGGGAACCGGTAAACATCTGGATATGCCGCGAGAAGTGGACCGTGACAGGGATTCCACGTAAATAGGATGACGGGTCATGGCGGAAAAGAAATGTCACTGGTAACCTTTAGCAGAACCCTTGAGGTTAAGACGAATGACCTCAACTCTCTCTCTCTCTCTCTCTCTCTCTCTCTCTCTCTCTCTCTCTCTATATATATATATATATATATATATATATATATATATATATATATATATATATATATATATATATATATAACACATACAGTTTTAGCTATAACAGAAACACACCTTAAACCCATCTGCATCAATTACTATGGGCCCTTACAACCATATAAATCTGCCGGGCAAACAGCAAGATGTAGTTTAGTTATACATAATCGACACCGAGCGCTGAATATAACATCTACACACACACACACACACACACACACACACACACAGACATTACACTAAGATCCGCCCGACTCATTAGTATTCGATGAACTCTCCTAATCAAATCAGAAGCGATCATCTCCCCCTTACATTACCATTAAAAGCACACAACAAACACGAGGAACTGCGCTCTCCCCTTCTCGCAAAAGGGGCAGCCCAGCCCTTTGCTTGCTCCCTCCCTCCCTTCCTTCCATCCCTGTCTACACAAACAAGCAAACAAGCAAGCAGGCGCGTAAACAAACGGACAAACAAAGGCACAGGTTCATGTCCATAAGGGGCACATATACACGGGATGACTGCATTGATCAGCTTCTTCCAAAATACGACTCGGTTCCCAGGAGAGAGAGAGAGAGAGAGAGAGAGAGAGAGAGAGAGAGAGAGAGAGAGTCTGTCTGTGAGGGCATATGAACAAAGCAACTTCGCTGATTCTTTTTTCCCCAAAAACGACTCGGTCTCAAGAGAGAGAGAGAGAGAGAGAGAGAGAGAGAGAGAGAGAGAGAGAGAGAGAGAGAGAGAGTCTCTGTGAGGGCATATGAACAAAGCAACTTCACTGATGCTTTTTTTCCTAAAACGACTCAGTCTCAGAGAGAGAGAGAGAGAGAGAGAGAGAGAGAGAGAGAGAGAGAGAGAGAGAGAGAGAGAGAGAGAGTCTCTGCCTGTGAGGACATATGAACAGAACAACTTCACTGATCCTTTTTTCCCCAAAAACGACTCGGTCTCAAAAGAGAGAGAGAGAGAGAGAGAGAGAGAGAGAGAGAGAGAGAGAGATAAAACTTTAGTTACTTAGGTGTCCCCACCTTCTTGTCGAGTCTCTCAGTCACCCCTCTAATTGTGACTCATGACCCTGCCGGACCCGCTTGCCAGTGACAGGGCCATCAAAATGTATAATGACGCCGATAGGCCCCTTCTCGGAGATCTCAGGGGCCCTATCAGCGGGCCCTCCATTTGCATCCGTTTATTGGATTACAGGATATAGAGAGAGAGAGAGAGAGAGAGAGAGAGAGAGAGAGAGAGAGAGAGAGAGAGAGAGATTGGGCTTTATTGGGGAGCGTGTAATCTCCCCTCATTTCCCATCAACTGTTGTTTTTTCCCGACGAATTGTAAATGAAGCATTTTTTTTTTTTTACTTTTTTATTGACCCGGATATTTGCCGCACAAAACTGTGATGATGAAAATCACCGCTGCTTCATTTCAGAATTAAATTCCTTCCCCTCAATATCAAGGGACAGTCTGATTTAATGTTGTCAGTTCTCAGTATCGAGGGACAGTCTGATTTCACGTTGTCAATTCTCAGCATCGAGGGACAGTCTGATTTCATGATGTCAATTCCCAGTATCGAGGGACAGTCTGATTTAATGATGTCAATTCTAAATGTCATTGGTATTAAAAATACCACTATTTACATATATTCATTATGACTTTTTTTTTTATTCCCAGTTTATCTCTGTTCTGAATGGGAAGGAAATACCCAGCAATATACAGGTTATTCATACAGCCAGTGTGTAGAACAAGTGGGCTGCAACGGGACTTGGTTCCCAGTCTGCCAACCGGAAATCCAACATATTTCCAATTGAGTTTCGAATAGAAATAATCCCCCGAAAACCCTTCTCTCTCTCTCTCTCTCTCTCTCTCTCTCTCTCTCTCTCTCTCTCTCTCTCTCTCTCTCTCTCTCTCTCGTACTCATACAAAAACCTATCTTCCTAGTGCAGACGAACACAGGGAGGGAAAATTCACCACGTCCAATAACTGAAAAACGACAAGTTTTTAATGAAATATTTGTCCGTCTCTCCTTTCAAGTTTTCTGTAAAAGAAAACTATTGTGCCGGCTTTTTCTGTCCGTCCGCACTTTTCTGTCCGCCATCAGATCTTAAAAACTACTGAGGCTAGAGGGCTGCAAATTGGTGTGTTGATTATCCACCCTCCAATCATCAAACATACCAAATTACAGCCCTCTAGCCTCAGTAGTTTTTTAAAATTTTATTTAAGGTTAAAATTAGCCATAACCATGCTTCTAGCAACGATACAGGATAGGCCACCACAGGGCCGTGGTTAAAGTTTCATGGGCCGCGGCTCATACAGCATTATACAGAGACCACCGAAAGATAGATTTATTTTCGGTGGCCTTGATTATACGCGGTAGCGGCTGTACAGAAAACTCGATTGCGCCGAAGATATTTCGGCGCATTTTTCACTTGTTTTTAGATGAAACGAAATCTTGCTTTTATTTATAACCATAAAATTTTTAATATATGATATAGTTTTTTTGTTTCTTCATTAATAACTTAAAGTTTTTCGTTCACAATTTCTAAACGAAATGCACTGAAGCTTCTATTTTTTTTTAACTCTTTAATATTCCTTTATACTGTTCTTTATTACCCTCAACATTAATACCAACTAGATAATTGCTATCTTTACTTCCATAATAACCTTTCATGACGTTGCCTGATTCCAAGAAGGACGATTCAACTCCATTACATGACATTTTTGAGCAATATTTTTAGTTCTTTATAGTTTTATCCCTGAATAAAGCAAAATGTGTTTCCCCAGGTCTTCATTAGTCGGATTTCCAAACTTTTTTGCTGTCAATAACATGACACCTTAAATATTTTATATTTTAACTGAATTTGTTATCAACGGGACGGCTACAGGTGCGGGCTTTATGCAAAGAAAAACTTATGTATATATATATATATATATATATATATATATATATATATATATATATATATATATATATATATATATATATATATATATATATATATGTATATATATATATATATATATATATATATATATATATATATATATATATATATATATATATATATATATATATATATATATATATATATATATATATACAGTATATATATAAATATATATATATATATATATATATATATATATATATATATATATATATATATATATATATATATATACATATATATACACATATATATTATAACACAACAAAATGAAATCAAATGTGTATGCAATCTTTACCGAACGAAATCCGAAAACGTAAAATAGCATAAAGCCTTAAGTGGAACAAGAATTAATACAGGTAAAATCAAATTTAAAAAAATAAAACCTCTTTCGAGTAATATGATAAACATACTTCGAATATACTTCATAACAAATACGCAAAAAAAAAAATCCAATCAAATCGAGTTATATTAAACGAGACTCGATGAAATTCAAAATGGGAGAAATATTGGGGCAACGAATGAAAGTGAGTGAGAAATATTCGATGAATGTAACAGGCTGATAAATACTTAGGACGATAAAATCAAAGAGACTGAGAAATAGATGATGATTAGTAATGATAATGATACCGAACTGAAGAGAGGTTGAAGAGAAATTATTCATTTTTCAAAAGGAGCCGTTTAAAAAAAAATACAAATTATACTGGAATGAAAAAGAAAAAGTATCATGACAAAAAAGCACACATACACATTAAATAATGCTAAATAATAAATAAAAAAACGGTATGATAAAAAAAAAGGAAAAAGGTACATTGAATAAAAAAACATACACACACAAAATTATACTTAAGAAAAGAAAAAAAGGTACCATGACCATATGAAAAACTATATAAATTATACTACGAAAATAAAAAAGTACCATGAATAAAAAAAACACATACCAAATTATACTGAAAAATAAAAAAGCTAACATCATCAAACGAGACCGGAAAAACCTCATATACAAATTATACTAAAAAAGGAAAAAGTACCATGAATAAAAAAACACACAAACCCCAAATTATACTAAAAAAGGAAAAAAGTAGGCTAAGATGAAAAAAAACATGCATACCATATTATAGTAAGTAATGGAAAAAGTACAATGACAAAAAAACATACACACCAACTTATACTAAAAAGGAAAAAAGTACCGTGACAAAAAAAAAAAAAAACACCAAATTATACTAAAAAAGAAAAAAGTACCATGACAAGAAGCAACATACACACCAAATTATATTAAAAAAAGAAAAACACTACCATAAAAAAAAAAAACTGATACCACAAGACCCAGGAATCCCGCAACGCCAAAAAACACCCCGTATGAAATGCAACCGAGCGAAGTCAAACTAGACCACAATGCAATGCAAGCAAAGACCTTTATTGATTTAACGGTCTAGACTGAAAGGTCACCGCCGACGCCGACGCCGTCGCCGACTCCCATTCAGCCTCTGCGGATGAATCTGAATGAATAAAAGTCGGGGATGAATAACACCCCATGAAGAACCTCCGGCCATGAGAATGCAAGTGTGTTTTAGAGGGTGGAATCTGGTGGAATTGCTTGCTGGTTGCTACAGGCATGCGCGCTGACCTACATGCAAGTATGCATGCGTGTCATCTGCGATGTGAAAATGCTTAAAAGTAAAACATAAACACACACGCATATATATATATATATATGCATGCATATATATCTATATATACACACCTGATATATATATATATATATATATATATATATATATATATATATATATATATATATATATATACATTGCTGTGTATGTGCATATCATATACATACATACATACATACATACATAAACACATATATATATATACAGTATATACATATGTAAATACACACTAATAACATATACATATATATATACACGTATATACATACATATATATATATATATATATATATATATTATAGATATATATATTTTTTTTAATAAAACAAAATATACAAAAAATTACTGACAAATCCGGCACGCAGCGAAGTGTGATACATCGACTGAGGTGTAAATGTTAAATAGCCTTGGCAAGTAAAACCTTTTAATTGGAAAAAAAAGAGGGCAGCCACTGAAAAGTCTGCATACTGAAAAATCGCTACAATGCATTTATCAAGCGGCAAAACATTTACGATACAAAACCGCCGAGTGAGTAAAATTGTAATGAATTATTTGAAAAAAATCAAATAAATTTAGAATAGAATCTCTAGTTTGAACGGGAGTCCTTTTTTTTTTTTTATCGATACAGATATGGGAATGAAATGAATATTATTTGTCGTATGTATATATATATATATATATATATATATATATATATATATATATATATATATATATATATATATATATATATATATATATATATATATATTACCGCTTAAATTCTTCAGATTTCCCATTACAATATGCATAATGCTAAAAGCACTATGAACGCGGTATCTGAGATGAATTCATAATAACAGTGCCACAAAAATTCCTTCTTTCAATCTTTATCCAAACAACATATTATCTCCTCCGACAGTTGTATATCCCATACAAGCTATTGGAAGAACAACAAAATGGTTTTGTAGGCTAAGGGAAGAACAACAAAACGGTTTAGTCCACTTCTTTCCACTGCTATGAAATCGAAAGTTTTTGATGTTCAAATCTGAGTACCTCCAATGGTACTTGAACCCACTGAGTCCTATATCCAATTTTTTTTACTTGTATCCCATTCGCTGTTTATGTACAAATTTTCTTTGAATTTTTTCATGATTTTTAACATTTTCTTTTTACATACATCTGTATTTGACCATAGTTCCTACAGGCGTTTTTCTGTTATACGATTATCTTTTATATTTTTTTGTTTCAGTCCGCCTGTATTTCACTAAACTTCTCAACGATGTTTTTCACTAATTTCTCCTCTTTCAATTTCTCATATGTAAGAAAGTTTTCCCTAAATTCTCCTATTTTACTTTTCATACGTAAGAATGTTTTCCCTAATTTCTTCTCTTTCAATTTCTCCTCAGTACGTTACTCTGTTCCGTGGAAGCTCGTTAGACAAGCTAAACGGTTTTTAATCTCGCTCCATAAAAACGTGTTTACGTCACATTTCCACGCCAGGAGCATTCTCAGACCACGGTCTGAAGGCCAGGGAAAGAGACAGCATCGATCTACGTAGCCCTTAAGACCAGACGATCAATGTAGTTAGACCAACGGCCGAGTTCCTAAGGCGTGTAATACATGCGTGAAGTATGAACCGACCCTTTCATGAAACAATATAATTATAATAATAATCATAATTTTATTATTATTATTATTATTATTATTATTATTATTCAGAAGACGAACCTTATTCATATGGAACAAGCCCATAGGGCCACCGACTTGAAATTCAAGCTTCCGAAGAATATAGTTTTCATTTGAATGAAGTTACAGAAGATAAAAGAAAATACAGATCAAGAGGTCAATCATTAGAAACGAAAAATAAATTAACATGTTAATAAATCAACAGATAAAAAGTCAGTCAATTATAAAATAGGTAAGGAATTTATTTACGGTAGTAATGCATTACGTCTTCGCTTGAACTTTTGAGGTTCCAATTCCACGACATTTTCAGGGCGACTGTTCCACAGTCCAGCGGTGTGAGGAATAAACGACCTCCGGAACCGAGAATTTCGACAGCAACAGGACTTCCATTCGAATCTGTAAGGCATGACTGAAAAAAAAAAAAAAGGCGCCCATATAAGTATTAAATACGAATGACGCCTCCATTTTGAGAGGCAAAGGAGGAAAATCCGTGTGCTATGAGTGGAGTTCAGCCAAAACAGGATTGGGGGTAAAAGCACACCCTGAGGAACGCCAAAGATGAAACGAACAAGAAACCGGAGGGATGAGGCAACCATATGTGACCACGTTACGTCAAAATTTTGGGCAATTTCTTGATCTACAGGGCCTTGGGGCAACTTGGTCAGCACAGACGTAGGCACGCAGTCCACCACTGAGTCGGAATCTCATGTTCCGCTTGATAATTTAAGTCAGACTTGGATATCAGCTCAAACCCTTCTTGCAACTTCCCTCGAGACAAATATAGATTTCACCCGAGGCCAGATTTAGGTTATAACAAAAAGCCTCCTGCAAACGATGTCAGGACGAAGATTTTGAATGGAAGACGAAGGCAAATTCTGTAGAGTATTTTTTTAACCCTGAGTGACGAAACAGGCAGGTACTTTGAATGAAAAGCCAGTATTATTAATGTTTATTTTCTAGCTCTTGATTCGCAGCTAAAAATCAATAAAGAGGCGTCTTTACTTTTTGCATCTTCACATACGGGTTTTGCATCATATAAAAATATTAATGTCATATACAAAACAAACATTACCTGAAATTTCTAAAAATTATTATATTAAATCACTCTGATTCAAAATCGATGAAAGAATACGAATGGAATATCTCGTTTCAAAAACTCCACTTAAAACGAAAGGAT
>NC_089776.1:10517917-10542917 GCF_040412425.1 Macrobrachium rosenbergii
AAAAAATAAACAAATTTATGCAACATTAATTTCTCCGTACGATATTTCCTCAGCAAAAGGTGACTGGGGGACTCCCTTCAAAGACATCAAAAATTCTATGGCGGAAGATTGGCTCGGAAAATGGGAATGCAGAGGCTGGAGGGGGAGGGGGAGGGGAGGGGGGATGGGAAGAGGGATGGGGTAGGTAAGGCGAGGATGGAAAGAAGCCTTAATCCGCAGTACTCAGAATCAGCATCCCATAGACGAGATCAAGAAGAGAGAGAGAGAGAGAGAGAGAGAGAGAGAGAGAGAGAGAGAGAGAGAGAGAGAGGTCACTTGCCGAAAAATCCATTATTAAACTTACCATAGACGAGAGAGAGAGAGAGAGAGAGAGAGAATCTGCTACCATAACCCTCAAACTTGTTGAAAATTTCTTTATTGAGCATCCCATAGACAAGATCAAGAAGTGAGAGAAGAGAGAGAGAGAGAGAGAGAGAGAGAGAGAGAGAGAGAGAGAGAGAGAAATTTCACGACTGATTGAGAGTTCTGCATCGTCGACGCACTTCTGTTTTCATAATACTGACGAAGTACTGAACACTCACGTCAGTCAGTTTTCCACCTCCACCTCTCTCTCTCTCTCTCTCTCTCTCTCTCTCTCTCTCTCTCAAAAGCGGCGACCCACTGCTTTCGACTAACGGCTGGATATTTAGGGAACGCGTTCCGTACCGTTTTTCCTCGTCTTGGAATACACTATCAAAAAATCAAGTTCTCCCAGAAGAAGGATGATTAGAGAGGAGAAACAAATCAGTGTTAAGTTCATACTCTAATTTCTGAATCAAGAACCTCCTGCTTTTATTCTCTTGGTCGTCTCTTTCTGTATTTCCCATTACCTTCTGTTACTTCTCTCCGATGAACACTATATTCTTAGGAAGCTTGATCTCTTTCTGTATTTCCCATTACCTTTTGTTACTTCTTTCGAATGAACACCATATTCTTAGGAAGCGTGCATTTCAAGTCAATGGTCCCTTTGGTGGGCTGGTTCCATATGCATAGGGTTCATCTTCTAAATAATAATAATAATAATAATAATAATAATAATAATAATAATAATAATAATAATAATAATAATAATAATAGTGAAGAAATCCACTTTGGTGTGAAAGTAAATGTACATATTTACATTCACACCATTGTGAATTTCTTCACTATTTTAGTGACTCATGCTACTTAATAATAATAATAATAATAATAATAATAATGCCTACTATACTAAAGAAAGCGCTACTTATAGGGTGGAGGCAATATTCTACAGTACTCGCACCCAGAGAATAATAATAATAATAATAATAATAATAATAATAATAATAATAATAATAATAATAATAATAATAATAATACCTATTATACAACAGAAAACTCTATTTATAGGGTGGAGACTGCAGTATTCCCGACAGCCTACAATATATCCAGCCTCGGTCTAAGCTCAGGGTGGTACCTGGGACTTACTTATAAGGTAGAAAATGAAAATTAATCAGTCTTGCAAGGCAAAGTTAAGTATACCTTAGTTTAACCAGACCACTGAGCTGATTAACAGTTCTCCTAGGGCTGGCCCGAAGGATTGGATTTGTTTTACGTGGACAAGAACCAACTGGTTACCTAGCAACGGGACTTACAGCTTATTGTGGAATCCGAAACACATTATGAAGAGAAATTAATTTCTATCACCGGAAATAAATCCGCAACTATTGCAAGACCACTCCTTTGTGGTCATAATTGATGGCATGGAGTGATATGTTCATGTTGTTGCTATTATTATTATTATGATTATTATTATTATTTTATACAGATAGAACACCCTCTTTTAAACATGTAGTATTGAGTGTGCTAACTGCATCAGCTGCATTCAATTTGTATAGAGTTTTCTCTGTCTCTGAAGATTGATTTTTCATTATGTTCTGTATTCTGTATTCAACAACTGCATAACCATATATATCACCTTAAATTTACCCCAAAAAAAAGCATTCAAGGCAACTCAGCTCTTGAATACAGGTTAAGAAAAAATGAAACTGAGCCACATTACAACTGAAACAATCAACTTCTGACAAGTACCACTGAAACTACAAGACGTCCTTTGTCTGATTCATAAGAGAGTCAACTCAACGATTAAAAATAAAGCAGCCAAAATGCAAGTCATACACTGACTTCCTTGGAAATGACAGTTCACGGACGCTGGCTAAGATCGTCTTCCAAGAATAGTAACATGAAAGTCATAGAATTAGCATCGTTATAATTTTCAAGGGCCACTGAGTTGAAATTGAAGCTTCCAAAGAATATTATGGTGCTTATTCGAAAGAGGTAACAGAAAGTAAGAGGGGAAGACAGAAAAAATATGGTGTTCATTTGAAAGGAGTAACAGAAGGTAACAGGCAATGCAGAGAGAATATGAGAGAATACGATGTTCATTTGAAAGAAGTAACAGAAGGTAAAAGGTAATGCAGAAAGAATATAGTGTTCATTTGAAAGAAGTAACAGAAGGTAAAAGGTAATGCAGAAAGAATATAGTGTTCATTTGAAAGAAGTAACAGAAGGTAACAGGAAATACAAAGGGAATACGGTGTTCACTTGAAAGAAATAATAGAAATTAACAAGAAAAAGAGAGAGAATAATGAGTTCATTTGAAAGAAATAACAGAAGGTAACTGGAGATACAGAAAGAGAAGATCAGTAATGAGAGAAGCAATAAATTAATACATAATTAGATAAAAATGTAAGTACATCATTAAACAAGGACTGTGGAAAGGTCTCGCCAAGCAAGAAGACAAGAAAAAATGAAAAAGAAAGAGGAAAAAAAAAAAAGGAATAAAAGAGGGACATGGGAACTTCCAGACACCTCTACCGTTTAAATTGTTGGGCCTGGTTGACAAACGATGCCCTTCCTTTGACAGCCACTCAACCATGTTAATTAAAGTGGAGATGATGAGGTAAGAGAGAGAGAGAGAGAGAGAGAGAGAGAGAGAGAGAGAGAGAGAGAGAGAGAGAGAGAGAGAGAAACGCGACAGGACAGAAGGGAAACATCAGGAAACTCGAAGGCAACTTGTGCGTGGGAGCCGCTCAGAGAAAAATAAAAAAAATAAATACTACAAACGGGAACACCTACACCATCAGGGTATTATTCATTACTTATACCCAGCAGAGAAAGGTTTGGGGGAATTGGAATAACTGAGCAAACGTACCTGCCTACGCACGCTCTACTACGCCCACGTACTTCCCACGTCGCTTTCACGCCCTACGAAAAACTGTAAGGCGGGGGGGGGGGAACAGGGTGCGGGTGGAGGGGCGTGAGGGGGAACAGGAAGTGGGAGGGGTAAGGGTAGCCTAAGGCTCCTTGCACGTGGCACTGTAGGAAAAAAATAACTCCACCTTATCCAGCCACCCCTCCCCTCCCTCCCCCCCTACAATACCAAACCACCACCTCCTCCCCTTTCTTTATCATAAGTGTTTCGTGTGAATGGGTTCCTTAATGAGCCTCACAGATAGATAGGAGGATTTAATGCCTATCTTCACATCTTCCAGCCAGAAAAGAAACTACCTACAGTACCCGAGATTCCAGGAACGGGAGGATGTGTTATCCTGCAAAGAACGGAAGCGTCCTTCCGTTGCAGATATCTGTAGATACTGAAAAGTAAACAAACTGAATTTTGGAGTATTAAATTTGGTTTTCATCGGATCTAGAGATAGTCTGCATCCGGGTTACAGTCTGAAAGGTTTGGCAAAATAAACTTAGGTTGCATTCAGTCGTCATGCTAAGAAACAAAAGTTTACTTGGTTACAGTTCTGTGTTTTGTGAGTAGCAACTTTGTCTTAAAAAATGAATGAAAATGTTTAACATGGACAGCCTAAAACCTTGGAAACATGAGCATAATCTTTACAGTCCAAAACCTTAAATATATATGTGTATATATATATATATATATATATATATATATATATATATATATATATATATATATATATATATATATATAATAGTCAGGTGGCACAAGAGTCTTAAAGCATGAGATAAACTCCTACACAAACCTAGCCAATGAAACCTTGAAGACCAAACTAAAATAACAATCAACGTTATCATTCACGTAAGCACATGTCCTGAATAAGACAGAAAATATAAAACCAATAATCAGAGACCTTTGAGTATATAAGCTTACGGATCTGACTTAAAGCATGTCTTCTCTTGCCTGTAATGAATTCGTTATGATAGTAACGACAGCTGTAATAACTCAGTGACGGATCCTTTACAATATCATTCTCCACTCCCTAACTCTCCTCTCTCTCTCTCTCTCTCTCTCTCTCATTCCACTGAAGAATAACAAATCTGTAATTTCCATATTCATCCTTTTTGGTATACTCTCTCTCTCTCTCTCTCTCTCGTTTAATCCACTGACGAATAACAAATCTGTAATTTCCATATTCATCCTTTTTAGTATACTCTCTCTCCCTCTCTCTCTCTCTCTCTCTCTCTCTCTCTCTCTCTCTCTCTCTCTCTCTCATTCCACTGACGAATAACAAATCTGTAATTTCCATATTCATACTTTTCAGTATACTCTCTCTCTCTCTCTCTCTCTCTCTCTCTCTCTCTCTCTCTCTCTCTCACCGTCGTCGTTTAACATCCAATCCGAGAGTCAGAGGTTTTCTACAGCTCAGAATTTAAAGCGGAGCCTGATTATCATTAAGCTTTGAAGTTGAGGCCGACGCCCAAGCTCTCTAAATACGTCCATCAAGATTAATAACAGATAAAAGGGCAAAGATCGCGCTCTCTGGTATACAAGAAGACGACGCGGATGATCTGTGATGGAAATAGCACTGATAATAACAATAACAACGACAATATTCCCATTCTCGTCCTTTCTCGACCGTTCATCAAAAGCAGCAATGTTGCTGAATCGTTTGCATGTACGTACCAATGGTCGGAATTCTAATCCCCGTCTCGGTTCTCTCCCCCTCCCTGTAGATCTTCTTGTCGTAACTATTTTCGGCCAAGTATTGACCCTCGGGGGCTTAAGTCGTCCGTCAGACGCCCCCGCCCCCCCCCCGCAAAAGCTCCCCCCAATGATTTCGTCACTGGTCCATTCTTTGTCTCATGACCCAAGCGAGTATGGGTGGTCAAAAACGAGGTTGTTCCAGCGGCTGCATTCAGTTACTGCTAGACGCAGAGAGAGAGAGAGAGAGAGAGAGAGAGAGAGAGAGAGAGAGAGGGGTGATACCGGAACAACAGAAAACGGGAGAGAGTCATATCATGAATGATTAATAAAAACAAGCGTCATCAAGACTATGATTATTGAGAGAGAGAGAGAGAGAGAGAGAGAGAGAGAGAGAGAGAGAGAGAGAGAGAGAGAGAGAGAGAGAGCAAATTGACAGATCTAAGGGGTTTGGGTAGCATCCACTCAGAAACTCATTTATGAAAGATGGCCCTCAATCAGACTAAGTTTTCGTCAAAATAATAATGATGACGAAACAAAAACAATTTTTTGTCTATATTATCATTTTTCTACATTATGATTTCCATAATCATTACTTTTTGTAAAAATAATAATTATAACGAAATCAAACTAATTTTTTCTATATTACAGTTGTAATCATTCACGTCATCATGATTATCATTAGTACAAATAACAACAGCATTAATAATAGAAGATTCTAACACGAAATCTCAGTTCGCCCCAGAAAGCTTAAATCATCATTGCAGCGCTTGTCAAGAGTTGTTTAGTCTGTCCCCAGGCTTTCCATAAATGGCGCGTCTCACTTTATTCTCATCTCCAAGGTTAGTTCCGTATTCCACAAAGCTAATACCCTGCCTTGGGAAAGCTTTATTCTCATCTCCAAGGTTAGTTCCGTATTCCACAAAGCTAATACCCGACCCTGGGAAAGCTCCAAGTGTTCCTTAAAGCTCCAGCAAACCTTAGGGGTCTGATATATGCGGCAATTATCATAGCAAGTCCTAGAAGCCGATAGAGAAAGTGGGATTGATTGAAGGTATGCTATGCATTAAGAAACCTAAAATATGGTAAACTTGATTGACATAAACTCTTGATTAACTTATCACTCGAATCCCATTAAAAAAAATTAGAAATTCACAGAACAAAATCAATTAAGAAAAAGATGGTAGAGGAAAAAAAAACTGTCATTTTACCATCTTAGGGAAAAAATAGCAAATATGAATTTCAAAATCGCCCCAGAAAAAGATGGCAGAGTAAACAAATCTCCTTTATCATTTTAGGAAAAAAATGGGAAATAAAAATTTCTTCGAAAAAAAAAGGCAAAGACATGTGGTCCCCACCAACGCACCTGCCAATAACCGGATCTCTGGCTCACCACATGAAGGCAGTCAGTTGGGCAGTGGGATGGCATTCAATACGTAACCACATAAAAAAAAATAAAAGAATAAAAAACCTGAATGAGAGAACAGGAGTTCCCAAACTTCTAAAAAGATATGAAAAAAAAAATCACCGGCGATTCCAGGAAAGTAAAAGAGATATCATGAAATAACTTCGATAATAAGCTTTGGTGTGAGTATAAAGTTTGACATTTTCTGTCTATCTAAATATATGTATATATATATATATACATAATAATATATGTACATACATATACATATATATGTACACACACAGACACACACAACACACATACACACATACATATATATATATATATATAATATATATATATTTATATATATATATATATATATATATATATATATCAAGCAAATAAACTAAGTTTTTATAAATAATAAAAACTGCAACACAGCACAAGAAAATTATTCATGTACCTAACATCCCTTACACCTCCGCTTTCAATTCAGCAGCTAAAATTAACCGTCCCCGAAACATACGCACGCGGTGCCAGCAATCACCTCGCAATACCTCAGCGCCATATTTCAGGAAATAAAAAGAAAAGTACAGAACTCGGGGACACATGGCACCGATTATTGTCGGCACTGCAGGCGTAGCGAGACGAGGAAGAACGCCTTGACGTCTCAGAGTGCCGAATCCTATCTCTGACAATTTTTTTTTTATTCCAGTCTGCCTGGAAACTTGGAATTGCATCTTCCAGCAAACAGGTGAACCATTCTCCCCCTACCCAACCCCCTACACTCCCACGACATAAGGCAAAAGGGAAATGAGTGGGCCGATGTTAGATATTTCAAGGAGAGAGAGAGAGAGAGAGAGAGAGAGAGAGAGAGAGAGAGAGAGAGAGAGAGAGAGAGAGAGAGAGAGAGAGAGAGAGTACTGCGACAATCCAATTGCTATTTTTTATATCAACGACCAATAATCTGCAATGAAATATATGAGTATATACTAAAAATGTGGCTCAAGGGGGGCTACTAAAGAGAGAGAGAGAGAGAGAGAGAGAGAGAGTACGCGACAACCAAATACTATTTTTATCAACGACCAATATATAATAACTGCAATGAAATATACAAATGTGGCTCAAGAGAGAGAGAGAGAGAGAGAGAGAGAGAGAGAGAGAGAGAGAGAGAGAGAGAGAGAGAGAGAATTTATATTTCCTGAAAATGTCATGTAAACAGGAAGTGAAAGATAGCCAAACCTGGCGCCCTTTACCAAGGCAATTATCCGTCCACCAAAAAATAAACGAAAACGAAAAAAAAAAAAATAACAATGATAATAAAAGATAGACCTAAACAGGAAAATAGGAAATCACCTGCACCCACCACACAGAAGTCTACAATCAATATGCGAACTCAATTAATGTAGGCCTACCGATAAAGGAATGTAATCAACCTGCGACAGCAGCTGGGGGGCGGAATCCAATTCTCGTTGTGAATTTCGACTGAAGAAACAAATCCGTTCCCGAAGGTTCGTTAATCCGTTTCGAAATAGTTCATCAGAACGTTTGATAAACAGGGAGGCAGCGTGGGGCTGGACAAGTCAGTGTTGTTATTATTATTATTGTTATTATTATTATTATTATTATTATTATTATTATTATTATTATTATTATTATTATTATTATTATTATTAAGTTGTTCATTATAAATCCTCAATAATATAAATCAGTATATAATTGGTAAAACTATGACATCTAGGTTGCCCCTCTAATCACTTTTTCTATTATTATTATTATTATTATTATTATTATTATTATTATTATTATTATTATTATTTCTTTATAAAATCCTCAATTATATAAATCAGTATATTTTTGGTAAAAGTCTGACATCTAGGTTGTTCCTCTAATCACTTTTATTATTATTATTATTATTATTATTATTATTATTATTATTATTATTGTTAAGTTGTAGTTCACTAACAATTTATTTTATTCTTAAAAGTATCACATCAAGGTTGTCCTCTAATCAGGAGGATTATTAGGATTATTATTATTATTATTATTATTATTATTATTATAGGAGGAGGAGGAGGAGGAGGAGGAGGAGGAGAAATGAAACTGGATCGCTATATTAAAATAGAAAATATTATCCTTTCCTGTCATTTCGCGGACAGCAATTATCTCTTGACTAATCGTTATGACTTGCGCTAAGAAATTCAATATAAATACTATTACATAAAGCACAAGTTTAAAAACACATTCATCATGTATAACACCGATATTCTCGACAACACTCAACCGTCAATAATAGGGAAGGGAAACAAAGTGAAAAATTAAAAGCAAAAAGCAGAAATGGACGTAGACGAAATATGAGAATGTTTAAAAAGTCAAAATGAGGAAGGAGAACGAACAGAGAGAGAGAAGGAAGCCAGAAAGCAATTTTTAAGAATGACAAACATATAAGAACGCAAATGAAACGAAGAAGTGGAAGGGAAAAATTGAAAAAGACAAATAAAGGGGAGGTACAACACAGATGAATCCCAGGCAAAAGAAGAAAGGTAGGATCGAAAGAAATGAGGAATTGGAAAGGGCCTGACATGCTGAAAATGTAAAGAGAATAAAAGAGAAAGCAGGAATAGGAGGAACAAGAGAGGAATAGTAGGCATGACGGAGAGACTGGAATGAGAGGGAGAGGAATTTTCCTTCTGCTATTACTTGAGAACAAGATTGAAACTGAGCTCAAATAACAAAGAAATACTTCGTGTCTTTGATGACTGAAGACTCTGACTGACTGTACGATTATTATTATTATTATTATTATTATTATTATTATTATTATTATTATTATTATTATTATTATTATTAATTTCGACTATTTCCCTCCTGAAGATGAATAACATCGGAACGTTGCTCGCCCGATGCAGTAGCAGAGAAAAAGCAATAATTAGAAAAATAGAGAAGACTCTATACAGATTAAATGCAGCTGATGCAGCAATTTCATTTAACACTACCTGTTTAAAAGGGGTCTTCTACCGATATTATTATTATTATTATTATTATTATTATTATTATTATTATTATTATTATTATTATTATTATTCAGAAGATGAACCCTATTCATATGGAACAAGCCCACCACAGGGGCCACTGACTTGAAATTCAAGCTTCCAAAGAATATGGTGTTCATTACGAAGAAGTAAGAGATCTCACTTATTAAAAAAGAGAAAATAAACTAATAAATTAATAATTATATATCTTGAATATATCTGTGTCCTCTCCGTCCGTATGCATTAAGGCGAACATCCACTACCGACATACGAACTAACTTTCGTAAAACGACCAGAAAACTGTAGAGTGGACGCCTCCTTTACCGAAAAACAACTAACCTAAAGTTTCAGTTCAGATCACAGCCAAAACATGTAAGACCGCACGGTTAGGAATCCATTATGACCTAAAGCAAACATGAGGTGTACTATTCATGAATTTCCCTCATATTTGTCTGTTACTGAAACAACAGTTAACTATTCACGGCAGATGGTCCCCTTTTAAGTATAACCTTTATCAAGCACACATGCAATTGAATCCAGCTCTTCCTGATTCAGTATTAGCGAACGGATTTGAAATCCTACAGGTGGTATATTAGTAGGCTCACTCCACATTGTTTGTACATGTGTGTGTGTGTGTGTGTGTGTGTGTGGAGAGAGAGAGAGAGAGAGAGAGAGAGAGAGAGAGAGAGAGAGAGAGAGAGAGAGAGAGAGAGAGAGGATCTCCATATAGTTTGTTTGTGTTTGTTTGTTTGAGAGAGAGAGAGAGAGAGAGAGAGAGAGAGAGAGAGAGAGAGAGAGAGAGAGAGAGAGAGAGAAATCCACATAGTTTGTGTGTGAGTGTAGGCTATATGCGGAGAGAGAGAGAGAGAGAGAGAGACTCCGAGATAGTGTGAGAGAGAGAGAGAGTGTGTCCGCATGTGTGTGTGTGTGTGTGTGTGTGTGTGTGTGTGTGTGTGTGTACGAGAGAGAGAGAGAACTTGCACCAAAATCACGAAAATTCAAAATACATTTTACATGTAAAAAAATAAAAAAGCCGTAAACTCGAAACGTTAGGTAACAGTTCATAAATCTTTTCAACTAAAATTACATACAATAAAAAACAACTGAAAATTTGCATTTCCGTCTATCAACTAAAATTGCACATAACAGAATAAATGAAATATTACATTACCAGTTAGTTAAGGTTGCTACACAAAATTAACAATATGAAAACCCGATTTTATCTGTTCTGCATGTTTCATGTTATCAAATATATACATACATACATACATATATCTATATATTTATGTATACATATATGTTATATATTTATATATTTTTATAAATTTTATATTATATATATTTGTATATATATATATGATAACATGAAACATATAAACTAGACACATTCATATGTTAACATATTATTAATTTCATATATATATATGTATATATTATATATATATATATATATATATATATATATATATATATATATATATATATATATATATATATATATATATATATATATATATATATATATATATATGTACACAAGGTATACAGAATTCATTACGTTAAGCGCCTCCTTGAGGTTATGTTCCATGACAAAATAAATTGATAATACATTAATACAAGGATTTTTATTACCCGAATGACGAAATGCACGAACACACACACACACACACACACTCACGGGCGAGAAATAGATATAATCCTTTAAAATCTCGAGAAAACAAACTGAGCTGCAAAAACAAAACAACAACAACAGCAAAAAACATATGCAAACCATTTAAAGAATGAACTCTTACGAACACAGCCAAAAAAAAAAAAAAAAAAAAAAAAAAAAAAAAAAAAAAAAAAAGCCCTCCCCCAAAAAATGGGTCATAAAAATATATTAATACAATGACTGACCGTGGGCGAACAGTACCGTGGGGCACCTCTCTCTCTCTCTCTCTCTCTCTCTCTCTCTCTCTCTCTCTCTCTCTCTCTCTCTCTCTCTCTCAGCGCCATGCCTTTAGTTTGGTCAACAGCATCGGCTTTAATAAGCGAATATCGATTCGGCGCTTTATTTTAACGCACTCTGCCGACACTAAGTTTGTTTAGCCTTCGACGAGAGCGAGTGGCATCAAACTTCACCAATTTTCTCAATCACGTGAATGAAGTCCGGCCCTGATCGCGTCCAGGAAAAAACTGAATTGAACTGAATACAGAATTTAGGCCAAAGGCCCAGCACTAGGACCAAAGAGATCATTCAGCGCTGAAACGGAAATTGTCGGGGAAAGTTTAAAAGGTTTAATAGGAGGAAAACCTCTCAGTTGCATTGTGAATCAATTGTTAGGAGAGGGTGGAAAGTAAGATGGAAGAAAGAGAATATGAAAGGAGGTACAGTAAAAGAAACGAAAGGGGTTGCAGCTAGGGGCCGAAGGCACGCTGCAAAGAACCTTAAGTAATGCCTACAGTGCACCGAACGAGGTGAACTGACGGCTGTTGTCCCGATTAAATCTCGTTATGTTTATTCAGTATTTCATTACTGCCCTAAAGCGATTCTCCTTGTATTTTATTATTTAAAATTACATCCATATCTACTTATTAATTTGCTGATTTCTTTTTTTGTCTTCGGATAACTAATCTCTTCCTCCTTTATTTCCTATTTCTTCCTGTCACTTCTTTCGGATGAACACCTGATTCTTTGGAAGCCTGAATTTCAAATCTGTTGCTTCTGTAGGATTGTTCTATAATAATGTTTTATGAAAAAATCTAAGGTAAAAAGCAATAAAGATAAAATTCAAGGCTAGATGGTCATATACGTTTTGTATATAAAAATACTGTTAAAAACATTCAAGATTTCAGTAAAAAATCTATTTAAGATATAATAAGGTTCATCATCATCAATAATAATAATAATAATAATAATAATAATAATAATAATAATAATAAAAACAATTAAATATTCTTTAATAATAATAATAATAATAATAATATAATAATAATAATAATAATAATAATAATAATAATAATAATCTTAGGTTAAACATATTCTTGTTCGTTTGTGCAATTAGGGCCTATGCTTGTATTTCATATACATCACTCATACAATATGCATGGTCATTCATACTCATAAATCTCACTGTGTGTAGGAAAATCACTGGAATTAAAATGTACAAATAAAACAAAACACACAGGAAAGTAACCCATATTCGGTATCAAATGCGTTCCAATATAGATGAAATTGCACTTTTCAAAATGGTAACTTGAAATTTTAAGAGAGGAATACTTCATATCTTAAAACCAAAGGTCTTACCTACGAGCTTCATGAAATGATTAAAAGAATGATTAAACAAGTGAAAAATGCACCGAAGTATCTTCGGCGCGATCGAGTTTTTCTGTACAGCCACTACAGCGTATAATCAGGGCCACCGAAAATACATCTATCTTTCGGTGGTCTCGGTATAATGCTGTATGAGCCGCGGCACATAAAACTTTAACCGCGTCCCGGTGGTGGCCTAGCCTATATAGTTGCCAGAAGCACGGTTATGGTTAACTTTAACCTTAAATAAAATAAAAACTACTGAGGGTACAGGGCTGCAATTTGGTATGCTTGATGATTAGAGGGTGGATGATCAACATACCAATTTGCAGCCCTCTAGCCTCAGTAGTTTTTAAGATCTGAGGACGGACAGAAAAAGTGCGGACGGACAGACAAAACCGTCACAAGTTTCCTTTTATAGAAAACTAAAACGTGTTTAAATGCACAAAATAAAAACACAGCGACGAAATAAAAAAGAATGACTGTCTTAAAACTGAAAACGTGACGGAAAATATTAATCCTAATAATAAAACTACATACTTTACATAAAAATACAACGAGAAATACAAAAATTATTATGTAAAAACGCATAATACAAGCTCCAAATCTTTTCTAGTATGGCTCTCTCTCTCCCTCCAACCCCAATATATACACATACAAAGACAAACATCTGTATATACACACACATACATATATACAAACATACATATACATATATACATATATATAAATATATATATATATATGTATGCGTATACAGATAAATATATCAATCAGTAAGCTACAAACGTCCTTTAATATCTAATAAATAATATATTTTCATACTTCAAACATATATGAAAATGTATTATTTCGAGGAGGTAGAGAATTAGATATTAAAGGACGTTTGTATGAATATGAATCACAGTGATGTGATAAAAAAGTCAGATATATATGTACATATATGTGTGTATGTATATATATATATATATATATATATATATATATATATATATATATATATATATATATATATATATATATATATATATAGAGCGTGTGTGTTGTTTCACATACAAATACATTTCATACACGAATTGCATTATACATCCAAAAGCGCATACATGTAAACTCTACAAACTTAAAATAATAGTAACACAAGACACAAACGAAAGGCAAAGAAACACGAAAAGAAAAGAAAAGAAAAAAAAACGAACATTTCCCCCAGCGAAAGTTCGAAAGGAAAAAATGTAAGCCAGGGACTGTCACGCTGTCAGGGGGAGGAAGGGATGTTGTAATAACCCTCGCGTTTGAAAAAATGATGGCGGTTTATATAATATTTATAAAAACCACATTTTACTTACTTTTTATAAGCTGTGTTGCATAACCACCGTCTGGGTGGATATAGTGCGGTTAATGTTTTGTTCAGGTTAGGTCTGTGTGTGGTCCTGCAGTATATTAATAGGTGAATATATATATGTATATATATATATATATATATATATATATATATATATATATATATATATATGTATTTATATATATATATATAATATAATATATATATATATATATATATATACATATATGTAATATGTAATATATATATATATATATATATATATATATATATATATATATATATATATATATATATATATTTATATATATATATACCTGGGTGATTATTACCTTGGCATTATGCGTAGTAGTTAGCTGCTGAGAGAGAGAGAGAGAGAGAGAGAGAGAGAGAGAGAGAGAGAGAGAGAGAGAGAGACCACAAATATAAACACTGCAACGATTCAACAGCCTTTCTTTAAATCAATCAACGACAAACAATCTACAAGGAAAAACACTGTAAAATAATTCACACACATACATCATTTAACTCGAAACGCTACTCTTCCAGGAGACCGAAGTTCGTTTCTCTCTCTCTCTCTCTCTCTCTCTCTCTCTCTCTCTCTCTCTCTCTCTCTCTCCTTGTTCTTGAGCTAAAAAAATCATTATCTTGTTTTTGTTGTACCCCTCCGAGATTAATGAATTTCCTTTCTCTTTCACGTAATTAACTTCGCCTCTTCCCATCTCGAATGGTTGATTACGATCCACTTTACCTCCCGAACACTACTAATTCCGTTATTCTCTCTCTCTCTCTCTCTCTCTCTCTCTCTCTCTCTCTCTCTCTCTCTCTCTCTCTCTCTCTCACCCACCCTCCCACCGTGAGGATTAATTCACTTAATCACATTTTCACTTAATTAACTCTACATTTTTCTTTACTTTCAAAGGATTACCTTTCTTTTCCAGACGGATGGATTCAGTGCCTCCTCCTTTACTGAAAAATATCAAACTTAGGTGTTTCGTTTTTTCGTCCTTTTTTCATGTTTATTTATTTTTTTTTTTTTGTTGCAAATGACAAAGGTATAATCATTTCTCTTGGCACCTAAGAATGTTATTCTTTTTTGAGAGCATACCGACCTGCAATACATGTATATACATATGCACAAGTTCATAAATAAATATTTATCCTAACTTTAAAGAAATTGTAATGTCATAAACTTACAATCCTAGGGAAATATATAAACAGGAACACACACGTACATACGCATAAGCACACACACTTTTTTATATGTATGTATGTGAGTGTTTGTGCTCTTTTTTTATCGCATTTATTTTTTCTAGTTTAATATATATATATATATATATATATATATATATATATATATATATATATATATATATATATATATATATATATATATATATATATATATCGTTCCTGTTCAACCATTCCCTCCCGTTCAATTCACTGAAACTAAAACTTTCAACACATTATTATATTGATCCACGTCTGTATCTCATTAAACAAAATGAACATTTTCATTCAAACAAACTGAGTTTCAACTTGACTATGTTCTGCTCCTAACATAATCCTACAACACACGACTCTTGTAAAACTGCTTGTCCTATTCAACTTTATTCTATTCACAGTCGTCTTCGGAAACATCACGTAGCATCTGCATTTTATTGAGAAGCTTTGCAAAACGAAGATCTAAATGAATAAGTTAAATAATGCTGGGTTAGGGGACAGAGGCAAACAAGTAAAAAATGCTCCGAAGTTTCTTCGGCGCAATCGAGTTTTCTGTACATCGTATAATCAAGGCCACAGATAATAGATCTATCTTTCGGTGGTCTCGGTATAAGGCTTTATGAGCCGCGCCCGTGAAACTTTAACCACGGCCCGGCGGTGGCCAATCCTATATCGGTGTCAGAAGCACGATTACTGCTAACTTGAACTTTAATTAAAATAAAAACTACTGAGGCTAGAAGGCTGCACTTTGGTATGTATGATGACTGGAGGGTGGATGATCAACGTACCAATTTGCAGCCCACTAGCCTCAGTAGTTTTTAAGATCTGAGGGCGGACAGTGCGGACTGACAGACAAAGCCGGCGCAATAGTTTTCTTTTCCAGAAAACTAAAAACCACCGGATATTTCCACCCGCATATTTCACCGAATCCTTCGTTTATTAATTAGAAAAAAAAGATAGTTTGTTTAACCAAAAATATTGGGTAGTTCAAGCATATATATCCGAGTCATTTCCATTAATAATTGTTACTTTTAATTCTTTTTTAATTTTCCGGGAGGAGACCCTGGACGTTTAATGGTGCCTCACGCTTACAAAAAAAAAAAAAAAAAAATAAAAAAATAAAAAAATAAATAAATTAAAAAAATGAACAAAATGAAAAATAGGATGGGTGGCACTCAGGTGTACTAATGAGGATACCTATGCTAATGAACGTGCTTACAAGACCTCCTATTACAAGAAGGGGAGACTCATGCTCCAGAGGGGGAATTTACTTCTGTGTGGACGTTGATGATATATCTTATGTATATCTTGCTGTTGTTTGTGCCGTTGTTGGTGCTGTTGTTGGTGCCAGAGGCGGAGGTGGTGGAGTTATTCGTTTACTCAAGATTTATGACGGCAATATTTCTGGCTCAGAGAGAATACTTTACGTCACATGAGCCGCTGCTCAAAAGCATTGTCTTATCTTTAAACGGGCTCTTTCTCGGAGAATATCTTGTGCCAGTAAGGGAATCCGGCTAAAAAAAAATGTATTATTCTGGCACGCGCTCTTATCCAGAAAGATTACTTAAAGCCTGCACGGGGTCTTAATCAGAAAGAATACTTAAAGCCTGCACGGGGTCTTAATCAGAAAGAACAGTTAAAGCCTGCACGGGCTCTTAACCAGAAAGATTACTTAAAAAGCCTGCACGGGCTCTTAATCAAAAAGAATACTTAAAGCCTGTACGGGCTCTTAATCAGAAAGAATACTTAAAAAGCCTGCACGGGCTCTTAATCAAAAAGAATACTTAAAAAGCCTGCACGGGCTCTCAACCAGAAAGAACACTTAAAAAGCTTGCACGGGCTCTTAATAAAAAAAGAATACTTAAAAAGCCTGCACGGGCTCTTAACCAGGAAGAATACTTAAAAAGCCTGCACGGGCTCTTAATCAAAAAGAGTACTTAAAAAGCCTGCACGGGCTCTTAACCAGACAGTATACTTAAGAAGCCTGCACGGGCTCTTAACCAGGCAATACTTAAAATGCCTGCACGGGCTCTTGTTTCCAAGTGGAAGAAGAGAGAGTTACTTCAGTGTTTAACAGAAGACCTAACATTCATAAAGCACTAAGACCATTATTTAAAAGAAGTACTACGATATTTAAATGCACAAGTAAGTGAAAATTCAGACACATTTTACGGAAAATATCAAAAGATATTACATAATGTTTCAATTTAATGTTCACGTAAAGAGGTAGGTACCGAATTATTGAAAAAAAATTGATAAACCTCTAAAAATATCCTTGCAACTAGGCAAAAAATGTCTTGGTTTTTCCTGTGAGTATCAGTTAACATCTCTCTCTCTCTCTCTCTCTCTCTCTCTCTCTCTCTCTCTCTCTCTCTCTCTCTCTCTCTCTCTCTGTGTGTGTGCAAAAATATCTTTTATCTTCTTCTGACCATCAATTAAAATCTCTCTCTCTCTCTCTCTGCAAAATATCTTTTATCTCTATTTAAATCTCAGTTAACACGCCCTCTCTCTCTCTCTCTCTCTCTCTCTCTCTCTCTCTCTCTCTCTCTCTCTCTCTATGTAAAAATGTCTTTTATCTTCGTATGAGCATCTCTCTCTCTCTCTCCCTATGCAAAAATGTCTTTTATCTTCCTATGAGCATATCTCTCTCTCTCTCTCTCTCTCTCTCTCTCTCTCTCTCTCTCTCTCTCTCTCTCTCCTTTCAAAAGCGATCGCCCTCAATCACCTTCGCCCTCCCTTGTCCATTATTTTGTCAGTGATTCACCCAGAAGGAATCCCAATCCTCCGTCTACAACAGCCCTTCTTCCCTTCCTTCCTCCCCTCTTCCCTCCCTTCCTCCCCCCGCCCCCCCACCTCTTCACCTCGTTTCGATAAAGCGTCAGTTTACCGACCACCTCGATAAAGCGGATACTGAGAACGAGAGTGTTTTGACATGAAAGAAGAACCTCTTTTTGTTCCGTATTCAACTGGCGTTAGTGTTTTTTTTTTTATTTTTCTTCTATAACTAAAAAGCCCCCCGCCCCCCCTTTCATTATTGGTATACATGTATTCATGTATGCGTATCCTAATGTGATTTTATTTTCGTAAGGCGGCGTCTGATCGTTAACTGAATGTCTTTTTGGACTTCCATATGAATTTTTAAACTGTTCAGAGTCTCTTGGAAAAGCATACTTACATACATACATACATATAATTACATATGCACATACATTTACACATATAATTATATATACACAAAAACTATATGTATATGTATATATATACTGTATATTTAGATTTACATACATACAGACATATATATATACTGTATACTGAGATTTACATACATACAAACATATATATATACACACACAAACACACACATATACATACAGTGTACATATTTATATATACACCAACGTACGACCCAGATCGCATTTAAAATACACGTATTACCTGTTACCCCAAAACCCGGTCAACCAAATCTTCCCAGTCGAAACTTCTTGAGAAAGAATCGCCTTCCTTAATTCACCTGAGGTTTTCATCTGAAAACTTTCCAAGTTAGTTTAGAACAAGGGAGTTTTTAGTTTTCCTTTTTTCTGACGTAGGAAAACTTCGCTGAGACTAATGGTTTCTATTTTTGAGGTGTAGTCTTCCGCTGCCCACAGTAAAAAAAATTAACGTGTGTAACAAATGAACAATAACACAACTAAACAAGTAAAAAATGCGTCGAAGTTTCCTCGGCGCAATCGAGTTTTCTGTACAGCTGCTACAGCGTATAATCAAGGCCACTGAAAATAGATCTATCTTTCGGTGGTCTCGGTATAATGCTGTATGAGCCGCGGTCCATGAAACTTTAACCACGGCCCGGTGGCGGCATGTCCTATATCGCTGCCAGAAGCACTATTATGGCTAACTTTAACCTTAAATGAAATAAAAACTACTGAGGCTAGAGGGCTGCAATTTGGTATTTTTGATGATTGGAGATTGGGTGATCAACACACCAATCTACAGCCCTCTAGCCTCAGTAGTTTTTAAGATCTGAGGGTGGACAGAAAAAGTGCGGACAGAAAAAAGTGCGGACTGACAGACAAAGCCGGCACAATAGGTTTCTTTTGCAGAAAACTAAAAATCAACGTTATTCACTAATTTTGACCTTGTTTTACATTTCTGTTTAATTATTTTTTTTATATTTAGCACAATCTTCAATAGTGTAATGTCGTTGCTAATTTTTTACCCAATTAAATTCGTCCCTACTTCAAAAATAGACAGGAAATTGCTGATTTCATTTTACTCAAATTTGTGATACTGTTTTTCAATTTCAGTGCCTTGTAAAAAAATGTTCAACTTACCTAACTATCAATGTTCAAAGTACTAATATAAATTATGCAAAAGCTTCAAATTACTAGTATAACTTTTACAAAAAATGTTCAAATTACTAACATAACTAACTTGACTGACGATAATTTCACCAACCTACTAATGACTACTATCGGACATGAAATCTTATCAACAAATAAATAAATTTCCAGCTCCTAATTACCTCTTGAAATGTATCAAACTGTAATTTCGACATTCTCGTTACGACATCTAATGTCCCTAAATCTAATTGGCTTATTCACTCTCTCAGCCTCACCTACAAATGAGACAAACAGGACTCAATCAAAGCAATTTGTATTAAATCATTTGATGTCTCAAACAGCTTCGCTCTTCCTGTCTTCCTGATTACAGACCACAAGACCGTCCTCGGTGAAAACTTGATTACAGACCACGCGACTCCATCGTTCATCTGGTCTGGCAGATTCATGGAATATGAATCAGCATGGGAAGCAAGCAAGCAACAATTACCAGTCTCCACGGGTCATGCTTTCAAGCATGCGAAAATGACCTCACTTGGTTTGGAGGAAGGACAACAACAGTTATTCGATCCTAACGAGGTGGCAAAAGCTGGTCGCACACCGTGAAGACTATTTTTCGCAGGAGCCGACCTCCAGTCAACGTCGACGTCAAATGAAGTTGGTTTAAGTCAATAATAATAACCATAGTGGAAATATAATCAAGCAAATGGACATCTGGGGTAATTAATCATACCCTTGCTTTCCTTTCCGGGCATTTAATTACAAATCAGATACGTAGCACTTTGTATAATCAACCAACTAACGAATATCATGAATGCCTTAATAAAACGCATGATATAACAGTAGTAATCAACTGAGAGAGAGAGAGAGAGAGAGAGAGAGAGAGAGAGAGAGAGAGAGAGAGAGAGAGAGAGAGAGAGAAAACGTTTTAAATATCAGTTACAAAATATCATATCTCCATTGCAATCTTTTATTCAGTAACTTCCCGTTCGTCTGTATACCATTTATGTGAGAGAGAGAGAGAGAGAGAGAGAGAGAGAGAGAGAGAGAGAGAGAGAGAGAGAGATAATCTCAAGGGTGCATACAAATGTCAGCTATAAAATATAAAATATCCATTACAATCTTTTACTCAATAATTTCCACTTCGACTCCGCATCATTAATGAGAGAGAGAGAGAGAGAGAGAGAGAGAGAGAGAGAGAGAGAGAGAGAGAGAGAGAGAGAGAGAGAAATAAACTCAATGCTTGCAAATGTCATGTACAAAATATATATATAAATCACAATCTTTTACTCAGTAATTTCCACTTCGACTACGCATCATTAATGTGTGTGTGTGTGTGAGAGAGAGAGAGAGAGAGAGAGAGAGAGAGAGAGAGAGAGAGAGAGAGAGAGAGAGAGAGAGAGAGCACAGTCACAACACCCCTTTGCTTTTCCCCAGTTCATAATAAAATAAAGATTAAAAATAAAGGCAATTTCACCTAAATGCCACATACAAACTTTCAATGTATTTAAAAGCTACGTTTATTGCAGTTACAACAAGCCCCTAGAGAACCAATATAAAGTGAAAATAATACCTTTCGCTGAACAGTTATTTTGACACTGATGGGGTGAACAGGCCGTAACCACCAAGTTAGGTTTGATGAAATTACATTATGATAACTTATAAAAAACAAATTCACTGTTCTCCTGTTAGAATCATTACAATGCTGTAATCTTCAGCAATTATAGGCAAACTTTATTCATTACCAAATTCGTAAGACACTTATTATTATTATTATTATTATTATTATTATTATTATTATTATTATTATTATTATTATTATTATTATTAATGCTAAGAGATTCACAATTTCGTGAAAAATAATGTGTATTAAAAATCCAAAATTATTTAGTAAATGTATTACATAGTAAGATATTTACTATATAACTGAGGAGTTTTAATACACAGATTATTATTATTATTATTATTATTATTATTATTATTATTATTATTATTATTATTATTCAGAAGATAAACCCTTATTCATATGAAACAAACTCACAGGGGCCATTAATTTGAAATTCAAGCTTCCAAAGACTATGGTGTTCATTTCAAAGAAGTTGCAGAAGATAAAACAGGAAATACGGAAAGAAGAAATCAGTTATTAGAAAAGAAAAGAAAAAAAAATGAATAAATCAACACATAAACAGACACACACACCACTAAAAAGAAGAAAAAGGTTTTAACAAAACGAATGCCAAAAAATATGCAAAACGAGAAAATATGTAAAATGGAACTACTACAACAACATAAATCACATGGTATTATATAACTGAGGTTCATAAAAACGAATGAAAAGTTTTAAGAGGAAAATATTATAAATAAAAGCGCGGGCAGCGCGTTCGCTGTCACACACGGGAAATTGCAATTTCCAGCATCTAAACATTTGCACAATTGAAAACAGTCCTCACAGCGATGAGATGATGATCCCGAGATGAAAGGTGTAAAAAAAAAGGTAAAAAATGATTCTCTTAAGCGTTATTAATATTGCGTAAAGAGAGCTCAAACCTTTTGATGAGTGTATAAACTGTATAAATTGCGAAAATGGCTATAAATTTGTGTTAATAATGATCAAGTTGAAAGCAAACAGTACTGATAGGCTAGGACCCAAGAAACAGATCTTGTGTATATATATAAAAAAAAAGTTCCAGAAAAATAATATACTCTTTATTTAAGGAAATTCAAACATCATTTTTCTACATATCTACCATCTAAATACACTTTTCAAAAACCCTTCTTTGTAGAAATTATTTTCTAAAACCATGTTGAAACTGCATGTTTAGCAAAAAGATTCAAACCGGACTCCTTTTAAGTGTTCCTTGAGTTTTGGGAACAGGAAAAATCTGAAGGAGCAAGATCAGGACTATGAGGAGGATGTGGAAGAGTTTCCAAAATTTCCGTAGGACTATCTTGCAACCCTATGAATGTGCTGAGCGTTATCATGATGGAAAAAATTCTGCGGTGCAACTTTCCTCGACGTTTTTAAAATGCAGTCTTCAGTTTTTGCAAAACACCTTTGTTCCCAGGTGATTGTTTTTGTCCTTCAAGGAAATCAATCAAAATCACTCCTTTGGAGTCCCAAAACACTGTTGCCATAACCTTCTGGGCAGATCTCGCCACTTTGAACTTCACTGGTGCAGCTGAACCTCTTGGTAACCATTGCTTTGATTGAATTTTACTTTCTGGGTCATTTGATGGATCAAGTTTCATCTCCAGTAACAATTCAAAAACTCTGATTCATTTGATTCAATCTTCGTTAAAACTGCAAGAGAAAGTTCAGCTCTTTGATGCAGTTGGTCTTCGAACGATTTTGGGACCCAACGTGCTGAAAACTCAAAACCAAGATTTTCATTTAAAATTGAAAATGCGGAACCATTGGAGACCCCAGTTTCATTAGCTATCATATCGATAGTAATCCGACGATCTTCATCCACTAGATTCTGCACCAAAGCCACAATTCTTTCATTTTTGCAGTCGATGGTCTTCCCTCTCTTGGGTTGTCTTTGAGGTCCTCCCTGACCATCCTTAAATCGCTTTATCCAATCATAAACAACTGATTTAGATGGAGAAGAATCTCCATAAACTTGTTGCAAAGCTTCAATAATTTTTCCTGGTTTCCAATCAAGCTTGGTCAGAACTTGATGTTAGCTCTCATCTCAAAATTTTTATTTTCCATGGGTTCAAGAAGTTACTTTTCTGAAGCAGATGTTAACACCAGTAGCAAGAGGATGACTGAGGTAACAAGTCTATATGGATCACTACATCACAGATAATTGTTTACCAAGTATTTGGGTTTTCATTCCTGTGTAAATACATCATTCAACAATTTTTCCTGGAACTTTTGACTTACCCTATATATATATATATATATATATATATATATATATATATATATATATTATATATATTACATATATATATATATATATATATATATATATATATATATATATATATATATATATATATATATATATATATATATATTACTGCATCAAACACAGAGACATGAATAACGACCACGAGAAAGTAATGGAAAATATCAGATGAACTGAAGAGAGATTGATTTATATCTTCCAGTGAGAACCAGAAAAAGTTTACTTCTTAATGTTCTCTATTGAGCATTAACAGGACAAAAGAATTTCATATCTAACAATATAAAAGTCAAAACTTATTTTAATAAATCATAGAAAATAAAATACCGAGACAGATATTGAAACAAACTCGTGTACAATTCCAAACAGCAAAAATATAAGTCTGTTCTTTGACAGCCAGAAAAATATGAAAGGTCGACATTTGAATTTTTAAAGGCCTTGTATATTCTATCTGTCTTAACAAACAGACCTCAGTATCTGATTCAAAAGTGACACGAAGTAAATTCACCTGTCAGAAAATAACAACTGGAAAATGAAAATCTGAACAGACTCAAAAGGTTAACAGTTCCTACGAAAATGAAAAATAAAAGACCTTAAATTATTTAATTATGAAAAAAATAATTTTTCACCAAAAATGTCATGAAGTCCTTGTCAATCCTTACCCGAAATTTCATGATGAAGTGATCAGCTCAAAAGAAATAATTACGCAAACCTAAAGGAGGGTTAAAACTGCCGGATTACGTCTTAGATAATCAAAGGTTAAAAACACCCACAAAATATTACTTTTTATAACGGAAAAACAAATCTTCCACAGTTGAGTTCCACATTCCGATGTATCTTTCATCTGCATCGTTAAAAATGAGAGATAAAAGCGAAAGCGGAGGTGGAAGAGGAGTGGGAGGAGGAGGGGAGGGAAGCAGGAGGAGTGAGAGGAAAAGGGAGAGGAGGGAGGAAGAGGAAGGAGTTAGGGATGAGGGAGAGGGGTTAGGACTGAGTTAGGCGACGAAGACTGGGAACAAACTTTGACTTTTCCATCAAATAAAAACAGGTACAATTCTCAATTTTCAAGGTGATTTCAAAAAAAAAAAAAAAGCTTGTGCTGTGCAAACAATTTAAACAATATACTTCACAGATTACGATAATCAAAATAATTCCTATTAATTACGAATATTTCACTCAGCGAGCCGCGGTCATCACTTTTTAGTTCTCTGAAAAGAAAACTATTGTGCCGGCTTTGTCTGTCCGCCCGCACTTTCTCTGTCCGCCCCCAGATCTTCAGAACTACTGAGGCTAGAGGGCTGCAATTTGGTATGTTTGATTATTGGAGGGTGGATGATCAACATACCAATTTTCAGGTTGAAGTTAGCCATAATCGTGCTTCAGGTGACGGTATAGGACAGGCCACCATATTATTTACGAACGCTACTCACCAACATACACACAATCACATATATAAATACACACACTCGTACACACAAAAACACACACACACACACATATATATATATATAATATATA
>NC_089776.1:10545417-10575417 GCF_040412425.1 Macrobrachium rosenbergii
ATGCAGCACAAACACTGTGTACTTAATTACATATAGATAAATGCAATTTAAATTAAATACAAAGAAATACAGAACTCTACAATAAGCACTCGTGGACTACTCTCTGGGAATACAAATGAGAGAGAGAGAGAGAGAGAGAGAGAGAGAGAGAGAGAGAGAGAGAGAGGCACACCTACATCCTTGTTACTTAAAAACACTCATCACCCTCCGCAGTGGGGCACTTAAAGCTCCTATTATTTAGTAGGACATCACGTGGCATCCTTTGAGACCAGCTAACTGGCACTGCGTCCTGCATCAGAAACTCAAAACGTATCCTTTCACTTCTGCAAATCCTACCGACGTGCAGCAAAAAACATAAGAAAAACAAAAAACTGTCGCAGGCATTTTCTCCACACCGCTGCGTATCCGGAGGAGGTTTGAAAGGGTTCGCGTAACGGAGAAACTTAATAAACCAGACGGAAAAATTCCTCCTTCAAGTTTCAATTCTCAAAGTTTGATCCGCACTCACGCACTTTTACAGCGGGGCGAACTGGCTTATATTTCCTTTCAATGGAGTCTGATGTACTCTGCCAAATTCTACACATATTTCCACAAGGAACCGTGCGAGCAGTAAACTAATTACCTTGAATTATTGTACATTTTTTTTTTTCAATTTTCAAACCGCGCTCCCAGTTTCACAGGAGACGGGCTCAATATTCACTAAACTCCTTTTAAGCATTACATACAACGACGTCAACATAACATATCGTACCCACACCCCATTGCCACGGGCTGGGCATTTCAAATCTGATATTTTGAAGGAAATACTGGCGATATCTACTTCCAAAAATTATAATTTCTTCGGTGTTGTATTGTGAGTAGCGTAAAACGATCGACGCAGCGGTAGAAAAGTAGAAAAGAAACTTAGATCCCACTTGAGTTTTCGTACGTCTGGCATGGAATGAAAAAGCGCGCGCACTTGTCCCACCATGATAAGGCCAGTGTGTATGTATACTCGTCTAAACGGAGTCCCAAGTGGTGGAATCTATAACACTTTTTTGCTCTTATTTCAAAATACTTAATTAGTCAGTCCTAGGTAATGAACTGTTCGTTAAAACTGAAAAATAAGCTAACGAAAAATGGACAAATAAAAATTCTTTTCACAAACACGAGTGAACGTCCCATAAGGCAAATGGGATTGAAATATCTTAAAGGACCTTTCCCTCTTTCAATTTCCCAGCGATATTTGAAAAGGATTCTCTCTCTCTCTCTCTCTCTCTCTCTCTCTCTCTCTCTTCAATACATCAAACGTGCAATCTCTCGACACTTGTCTGTCCTAACCAAGCATCTTCCTCACGGATCTATGAGACTTTCTGTTACAGCAATATACGATTGTGTTACACACGCACACATATATGTAATATATATATATATCTATATATATATATATATATATATATACACATATAGATATATTTATCTATAAATATAAATATTTATACACACATACATATGTGTGTGTGAGAGAGAGAGAGAGAGAGAGAGAGAGAGAGAGAGAGAGAGAGAGAGAAGAGAGAGAGACTTGTAGTTCCGCCTGCCCTTGCGATTGGTCCCAAGAAGGACCTTGTTTGTCATACCATTCCCTGAGCTTAACATTTTCCTGCTTGGACAGTGATGAAATATTTAGCTGAGACTAAATAAAGAGAAAATAAATACAAGTGCTCCTCAGAGCAAGAGAGAGAGATAAATGTAAGTCAAATTATATTGTTAAGCATTCAAGTTTAAGCATTCCGTCAGTTGTAGTTCCGACGTCCGTAACCTTTACTGCATCAGCGAGTGACCTATAAGATCGTGCAGTAAGTTTAATTAGATATTTGAAAAATTAATGGACACTACTTCATGTCTAAGATTAAATAAAGCAAAATAAATACAAAATTATTTGTTATGCTCCTCACAGCAATATAAGGTATATATAAATGTAAGTCAAATAATATTGTAAAGGGGCCAAAATTAAGAATAGAAAAAATAAAATAGAATCTAGCATTAGGTATTTGTGAAAAAATATAAATGTATCTAAATTTTTTTTTTTGTCTTTTAGTACATGGAGGAATATGTATGAGTATATATATTTATATTTAAATATATACACACACACACACACATATATATATGTACATACATACACACACACTATATATATATATATATAGAAATATATATATGTATGTATATTTGTATGTATATACGTGTGTGAGTGTATATGTATACAAACTAGGCTACAGAACTTCTAGTGTGACAGTATGGAATCTACTCGACAATACTATACGAATTAAGAGAAAAACTACTGAATTTTTCCATCCAAACGAACTTGGTACGTTTATAACAAGGAATCGTAACAAACCACAACAAAATCGTAGGTAATCAGAAATCGTCCTTATGCAACACCGTTGCATTTCCTGAGAACAAAAAGCTGAGGAAACTCTTATTTTACTACAGACCTTCGGCTTTAAGTGGAAATTTTCTATTCACCGTGTTCGTCCTCTTCAGAACAAATATACAGAAAAGAGATACAAAGGCCAGGTTTCGGGCTGCATCTGGGAGATGTTCGGGAGAAACTTTACCTAATATATATATATATATATATATATATATATATATATATATATATATATATATTCATATATATGTTTATACAAATATATACTAATATATAATATATAATATATATATATATATATATATATATATATATATATATATATATATATATATATATATATATATATATATATAAAAGTATAGTATTCACATTTCAGAATGGCTAATCTCATCTCGTCTCAGTTCTTACAAGCTGCGCAATCATGACGAAAGATATTCGGTTCTTTAATGAGTAAAGTGTAAAACATTCAGAGAGAGAGAGAGAGAGAGAGAGAGAGAGAGAGAGAGAGAGAGAGAGAGAGAGAGAGAGAGAGTTCACCAAAAACTGGTTTGCAGCAAATCATACGCAGGCCGTTGATAAGCATAGCAATGAAATTTTTAACACTATCTGTATACATGAAAACAGACATACATTTGTGTGTGTGTGTGTGTGAATGTTTTTGCGCCCCATTAAACCCATACAACATTCAAAACAATTGGTTTCTATGCATCCAAACGCCTCTTCACAAATTAAACACCACCCGCCAAAATAATATTTTTCCCATCATAATTTATTACGAAAGGTAAAGTTCACCTTTATCGAAGGTAAACTTTAATTACATCACCACGAAACATAAAGTTCACCTTTATCGAAGGTAAACTTGAATTACATTACCACCAAACATAAAGTTCACCTTTATCGAAGGTAAACTTTAATTACAGTACCACGAAACAGAAAATTTACCTTTATCAAAGGTAAACTTTACTTATAATCCATTTCGTAATAAAGACAAAGTTACCTTCCATATTGTTTCCCTCCAAACGAACAACGGAGGACAAGAAGTCGGCTCTCAACAACCTAGGCCACAAGTGGCGCACCCCCACGGTGGCACTCCCACAGTGGCACTCCCACGGTGGCACTCCCACGGTGGCACTTCCAGGGCAAACAAAAGGACCAGGAACTTACCGACAGACTCTCTTGCTCTCCTTGAATAGGTCAGTTCCAGACGTGAATAAAGACCTTCAGAGAAAAGGTCTTGGGCGAGTAATATTTCATATCCCGAGAGAAAAGGTTCTTTAGTAACGTGTATATTCGTCCTGTACAGATTTTCAGAATCCTCAAACCTCACACACACACACACACACACACACACACACACACACACACACATATATATATATATATATATATATATATATATATATATATATATATATATATATATATATATATATGATTCTGTTTTTCATCTACTTCTAACTGACATATGCAAAACATGTGATTTTTGAAGAGCATAACTGAAATATATTTCAAAATTACTAAAAAAAAAATTGTCCAAGAGAAGAGATTATTCCTCTAATCCTTTTTTTTATCTAAACTATGCAAAAAAATTAATCTGTGATATGTTGAGAATATGCAGTAACGTACGTCTGACTTTACAAAAGCATAAAGGAAATACATTTCAAAATTACCAAAAATTAATCCAAAAGAAAATCTGATTACTCTAATCCTATTTTTTTACCCTGAAATAGGCAAAAAACAAATAAATGAATAAAATAAAAACTTTTAATATGTAGAAAATATACCGTAACGTAATCTCATACAATCTCCATTTAGATGCAAAAAAAGGCAAAACATTAAAAAATACTCGTTGTAGCAAGAGTGCTGAAATAAAGAAACAAATTCAGCTACGAATGGATAAATAGAGTATATTTAAGAATAAACCTCTCAACAGGGAGGTTTCGGGAATCCGTTCGATTCCCCTTTTCAATCCCATGAACAGGGGAATCGACAGATTCCCGAAAGCTCTCTGTACAGATCCATCTTTAATTAAATTTGTACCCATGCATAACTGTGGATTTGTTCCTCCAAGCAAAGCATTCTCATGAGAAAATTACCAACCATCCCAAACAGCGATAATATACCACGTAAAGGTCGACAAAGAACCACAGTCAAAGAAGAGGCAGGAATGCGTTCATATTCTGTTTGTAAGTTAACTCTGCAATCTATTGCCTACCGACATGAGTACAACAGGTAGTTGGGAAGGCCAGTCCACTCACCTGATGCAATCAGGTCGGGAGTTATTTCCGGATTTTCATGAGGTAAAAAAAAAAAAAAAAATTCTTCAATATTTTCGTTTCTTTTTCCTGAACAATACAACACACGTGTTTAATAGAGTGATTACAATAAAGTTGATTATATATATATATATATATATATATATATATATATATATATATATATATATATATATATATATATAAATGATACAAGCTGGTGACACTTAAAAAAAGATATATAAAAAATAGAAATCATATCTCGAAATTTACGCAGAGATATTTAAAAAATAAGCAAACTAAGTTCGCTATATATATATATATATATAATATATATATATATATATATATATATATATATATATATATATATATATATATATAATACATAATATATATATATATATATACACGTATATATATACACACACACAACAACGCAGGAGAAAAAGCAATTCGACAAAGTACTGGTCATTTCCATATATCCAAACCAAAAGTAGACCACAAAAACTTTACATCCATCCCCATAAGAAATCTTCAGCCATGAAGTGCCTTCTAAAAATTACAAAAACTATAGGGGCGAGATCCTATAGCATTTCAGTGGCATTCTCCACTCTAAGATTCACAGAGCTGTTCGAGAGAGAGAGAGAGAGAGAGAGAGAGAGAGAGAGAGAGAGAGAGAGAGAGAGAGAGAGAGAGAGAGAGAGAGAGAGAGAGAGACTTTATGTGAGCATGCATATTTGTTAGCGCAAACAGCGCTGTAGACGAGATACATTTAGAGGGACATTCGCATACAAATATCCGCAGTATACAGTGTTATGTCCAAGAGAGAGAGAGAGAGAGAGAGAGAGAGAGAGAGAGAGAGAGAGAGAGAGAGAGAGAGAGAGAGAGAGAGTCATACTACAGAAATATAGCGTGGACTTTTTCATATTTGACAAATAAAACATTCACACTGGCAATTCTCTGAGCACTTTAGTACACACGCACCATACTTTTGTTATAATAAAAAGAAAATAATAATAATAATAATAATAATAATAATAATAATAATAATAATAATAACATATACTTTTGTTATAATAAAAAGAAAATAATAATAATAATAATAATAATAATAATAATAATAATAATAATAATAATATATAATAATAATAATGAGTATAACCAAAGAGAAACAAAAAAAAAAAAAAAGAGGAAGAGGAACAGATACAATAAAGTCTACGCTCTACTCACGCCCCCTTTCACTTACTCGACAGATGAGGTTTAATGCTGCAGACAACATAAGTAAAGAAACAAATACGAATTAACTTGTACTCGCAGAAACCTGAGTCAAAATCGCATAAAACCAACACTCACCTAACATCCTGGACAACACTGGAAGAACGGAACTTACCTGAAATGGGAAAAAATAATATTAATAAGTGTTTTTTATACATGGTATGCTGTACACAGTCACAAATACATAGTTTCAAGATCGAGCTTACTCCCTTATGCTTCAATACTTTTTCTATGTATATTGAATGTGTATTCTACGCACATTAAATTTGTATTCTATGTATAATAAATCTGTATAGGTTTTAATGATCTCGTTCTCACATGAATACTCTTGCTTATATTTATAAAACTTGCCATTCACATCAATAGCCTTGTAGCATGTTCAGGAAATTCATGATACATATATATATATATATATATATATATATATATATATATATATATATATATATATGTGTGTGTGTGTGTGTGTGTGTGTGTATGTGTGTGTCTGTGTGCGTGTATGTGTGCGTGGTGTCAGGAAATGTAGGCCTGTATGGATTTTTTTCCATGTTCATTTTGCTCCATAGGCCTTTTAATTTCGGAGAACGTTAATATCGAAAATATGTACTATACATATATATATATATACATATACATATATATATGTATATATATATATATGGAGTGATTAATTAACCATACAAAATAGCATGAAAATGCCGGAGGAGAGAGAGAGAGAGAGAGAGAGAGAGAGAGAGAGAGAGAGAGAGAGAGAGAGAAGAGAAGAAGAATTCTCAAATTGTGGTCTCATGAACTCACAACATCCACTCCCATCTCATCAAAATTCCCATTACTCAAATAACGTTGTATGTGCGTGTGTTTGTGTGAATATGAATGAGAGAGAGAGAGAGGGAGAGAGAGAGAGAGAGCTCCCTCAACTATAAGGCTAACCATTCTAAAATCTACGGCATATGCTCGCACATTACACTAACACTTCCCATTACTGAGATAATGAAGTCAGAAATGGGAAGAGATTTAAGGTGGATAACAGCCACACAAAAGCGCTATTATCAGCATCGTCTGTGTCTGTGTGTGTTTGTTTGTTTGTTTGTTTGAGAGAGAGAGAGAGAGAGAGAGAGAGAGAGAGAGAGAGAGAGAGAGAGAGAGAGAGAATCTCATTCTCCTTTCACTTATGACAAAGTGTGTGTGTGTGTGTGAGAGAGAGAGAGAGAGAGAGAGAGAGAGAGAGATAAATAATCTCATTCTCCTTTCGCTTATGACGAAGTGTGTATGAGAGAGAGAGATAGAGAGAGACTCTATAAAAATCTCACTCTTCTTTTCGCCGAGAACCAAAAAAAAAAAAAAAAAAAAAACATATTTCTCGGAGCAACGTTAACTTGTCGACTCCCTATTTATATATTCTTGAAGGAAGCCACCTCATTCCTAAACTTCCAACTATGGAGCTGGCACTTGTAGACCCCCTATTTATTTTTTAAGAAGACCGCCTCATTCCTAAACTTCCAACTATGGAGTTTGCCTTCGCCTCAACCTTTTCATACGGCCTCAAAAGTTTTAAGAGATGCCGGGGATTTCAAGAAAGTTGAACTATGGAGTCCGGAATCGAGAGAGAGAGAGAGAGAGAGAGAGAGAGAGAGAGAGAGAGAGAGAGAGAGAGAGAGAGAGAGAGAGAGAGAATTAGTTAAGTGAAAAAATATTCAGAAGCTTAGTACAGCGTAAGTGTACTTTAATCATTTTTTTTTCATCTGATACTGTCTATGAGAAATTTTTCAAAAAGAAAAGAAAGTCGTTCTTGCTGCCCCTGTGTATCTGATTACATGGGATAAGGGCTTAAAATAGCGCTCCTTCTTTGATTGACATTTCTACCGGATGTTAACATGAAAAACGGAAGACCGAGGTTCGATCTCGCGGTAAGAAATTTAAGTACATATATATTATATATATATACATATATATGATATATATAATGTATATATGTATGTCTGTATATGTATACACACACACATATATATATATATACTGAACATATGTATGTATGCATGTATGAATGTATATATACTGTATATATATGTATGAATATACACAGACATACATACATACATACATAAATATATACATATATATATATATATATATATATATATATATATATATATATATATATATATATATATATATATTCCCATCTCAAAATAGGTTACCCTCACCAAAGTCGCCTAACCACCAGGAACAAAATTCACTTCTCAGATCAACAGAAGCCAAACTGGGCTCCTTCGGAAAATGCCGAGGATACCAAATCATGGTCCTCTAACTGGTGAGGCTTGTGTCATGCCCACTAAGTGTGTGGATGTTTAAATGTATGCCAATTCGATGAATTTAAGAACTGACGATACAGTTAGTATATGCATAAATAAAATAAGGTGCGGGAATGTCCTGCAAAAGTATTATAACAGCACCATTAATGATATTAATAATAATGACAGAGTAGAACAGAATATAGAATTTAGGCCAAAGGCCAAGCGCTGGGACCTATGAGGTCATTCAGCGCTGAAAGGGAAACTGACAGTAAAAATGAAGTGTGTGAAGGCGTCTCTCTCTCTCTCTCTCTCTCTCTCTCTCTCTCTCTCTCTCTCTCTCTCTCTCTCTCTCTCTCTCAAGTTCCTCTCCTCGAATGGGTAAGGCTTCATAAAACAAGCTCCCGCTTTTGGAAGAAAATGGAAGAATACATGAAAACAAACGAGAGGAGATTAAGAGTAGAAGAGGGAGTAATAAAATGTATTGCCTCAGGGAAAACTGGTAAAATCTCAACAATTACGGACTTGTGTGTGTCTGAGAGAGAGAGAGAGAGAGAGAGAGAGAGAGAGAGAGAGAGAGAGAGAGAGAGAGAGAGAGAGAGAGAGAAAGTTGCGACAAACATTAATATCAATAAAAATAACAGACCTTCGCCCTAATGGTAATACGTGGGAGAGCTTGTGGGAAAATATACCCAAACCCATGAATCAGCTTCTATGTTTAATTTAATTAGTAAGTTTTAGGGTACCTGAAACACACACAAAAGTGCCCCTTTCACACAATCACTGGAATCCTTTACACAATCATCACACAGGAGGAAAATAAACAATCGAAACAGTCTAACCCTCCCACTCTGTGACAGCCACACGCAAACATATGTATGAGGAGAGAGAGAGAGAGAGAGAGAGAGAGAGAGAGAGAGAGAGAGAGAAAGTGTGTGTGGACTGGGCTAGGCACCTTTAACATGGCTCGAGCGCAACAATGCCTTACCGTACGTCTAACATATAAAAAAGAAAAAAGAAAAAATATTCTCGCGACCACTGAATATCACCAGCTCCTTTCCTCAACCCCACCCTCCCTTCCCCTCGTGTCCCTCCATCACCCCCCCCCTCCAGACACCTCCCATCCTCAGAAGTACAGGTCTCCTCCAATTCCTCTTTCCTCCCCTTCCCTCTTCTTCCTATTCGTTAACGCATCCTATGACGCATCCTACATTTTTTTTTCCTTTACCTGCTCTGATTCCGAGGCAGCAGTCAGTTACCTAACCATAACATCTGCCCCAGGGGAACTTGGTAAAAAGGGGTTAAAAACCCCGCCGACTCTACGACGGCAATGTGTATGAAACTCGCAGAAACATTACCTCTAATATCGTTAGCTCTCTCTTCCTCTATCGAACGAGGAATCGTTACGTTGGGGGAAATATTTCGAGAGAGTTCGACTAACAAGTGAAAGTTGGCCATATCTTTACTTTCGCGGTGAAAGGACAGAGTCAAGCAAAAAAAAAAAAATCCGGCCATAGATACGTCAGAACTTGAGTCTGGTCACAAGATTCTTCAAAACTACGTATAGATATGAAGATGAAAATCAATGTTGTTACAAAACTGAGAGAGAGAGAGAGAGAGAGAGAGAGAGAGAGAGAGAGAGAGAGAGAGAGAGAGAGAGAGAGAGAGAGAGAGAGAGAGTTTTTCCAGGTAGGAGTCTGCCACTGAGTTAACTTTTGACAAGCCTTTTTTTTTTTTACAACAGCAATATCGCAAGTCTCAAAACTTTGTCAAATGAAATTTCATTAAAATGCAAAGGTATTAATTTTTAATTATAAATGTCTCCTAATAAGAACATTCATGTAATTTTTCTTGAGTAAACACCCCACCCCCCCAAAAAAAAATAGTAAATAATTAATGATAAAGTTAATTTCAACGCTCGGGATATAATGCAATAAGGACGCGTCAATCTCAATTTTCAAAGACTGCGTCGATGAATAAATAAAGAGATAAGGAAATCAAATAGATAAATGAACGTATAAATAAATAAATACATAAATAGATAAATAAGTAAGTATATAAATAAGACGGTTAAATCAAATATACCGTCCGTTCGCTACCCTTCACAATGCTTTTATGAGATATCATTATAATTATTATTATTATTGTGTAATAAAAATCCAGTTACATGGTAAATTGTATTACTGTGTAAAAGATAAAATTATTATTATTATTATTATTATTATTATTATTATTATTATTATTATTATTTCCATTTTTCTCATAAATTACGTGATTTACTTTGCATTTTCTCTCTTCCAATGCCCAAAATTGTCAATTTCCTAACTTTCATTTTTTGCCTTAAAATCTTCCAATATATGCCATATTTAAATTCATATTCTCGCCAATATTTCATAGAACAATTCCCCTGTCTTGAAAATGATTCACCGGTAACATCTGCCAATAAAATAATTTCACTTGAAAGTTTTCCATTTGAGAGAGAGAGAGAGAGAGAGAGAGAGAGAGAGAGAGAGAGAGAGAGAGAGAGAGAGGTCCAACAACTTACATATTGATTGCAGACAAGTGAAAGACTTTAAAGATCGCTTGATGAAAGAGGTTCTCTCTCTCTCTCTCTCTCTCTCTCTCTCAAAAACGTGTAATGTTTTCCCTTTCATACCATCCCTTTATTGTTATTGTTCATCATCTATTGTTCTTTTAATTTGGTTCTATTTTATCAGCAGCCGTAATCTGATAATCCCTTCATTATTCCCTCTTCCCTTTATTTCAGTCGTTTCTTATCTGCTTCTCTCTCTCACTCCTTCTGTTCCTCGTCTTCCAACTTTCCTTTTCTTTGTCCTACGCCAGCTGTTTCCTCGTCGTTACCTTCACGGATTGTCTTTATTAATGTTCATATCATAAATAGTATAAACAAATCTTTTTTCAGTGTACATATTTTTTATGTACGCATATTGTATGTATATATGTAATACTATTTATTGATATAAATACATAAATATAATACTATATATATTTATATAAATATATATATATATATATATATATATATATATATATATATATATATATATATATATATATATATATATATATATATATATATATATATATATATATATATGTGATAGAAAACGACAGAAAAGAGGAGATACTTTTTTATACTTCACATAAGAAGCTTAGTTTTTGCTCATATAATGACCAGTTCTGATACTCCACTAAGATACTGTATCGTTAAATCCAGCGGAAAGGTCTCTTTCGCTCAAACGCACACTCGATAATAAAAATGGTAAAGAAATAAGGCATATAACAGAAATTATGTTCCTCAAATAACCACCTGAGTCCTAATTATCGATAGAAAAATAATAAACTTTTTATGACAATAACAAAGAAAATGGGTTTAGTCAAAGAAAACGGAAGCCTATAAGGGTCTGTTGAGGTTCGGTCAAATGCCACAACAGACGAATTAATGTGCCAAGGATTTATGGAATATTATTAATATCCGGTAATTTTTAAATACGATTCGTAAGTCACTTTCACATTGAAAAATGTACCTCACAATGTGAAGAATTCAGTACAAAAGGCAACACGCACTAAACTGTGAGAACATATCAAATGAGGGTCTATTTCATGAACTGAAGAAGCACACTAACACCTCAGTTTTACTAAAGCAGGCCAGCCCTATGAGGAGCTGAAAGTCAGCTCAGTGGTCTGGTTAAACTACTTTAATATTAATAATAATAATAATTTACTACAGCAGAGAGAGAGAGAGAGAGAGAGAGAGAGAGAGAGAGAGAGAGAGAGAGAGAGAGAGAGAGAGAGAGAGAGAATAATTTGAAGATTTGTTGGTGGCGAGGATAGAAAAAAAAGAGCAGCTGAATGTTGCAAGAAAGGAAGAAGTTAGTTTAAGTTTTAGAATGCTTGTAAAAGTAACTGGGCAATTAAGAGATTTAGAAATGGAAAGATACCAGGAGTAAATAAAAGTAAGATGCTGCAGTATGGTGGTGGCTAAAACTGTGATCGTGTGGCTGACCAAGGTGAGTATGGTATATCTGTATCAGGAAAAGATTACAGAAGAATGAAAGTTTATGGGTGAATTTCATGAAACTGTGATTATGACATTAAAAGTTATTGGGGCATAATGTTACCAGTATACCAATGAAGGTATATGGTAGGAGTTTGAGTGCGAAAGTAAGAGACGATAGTAAATATTGGAAGGGGAAGAACATTGGGGATTTAGACAAGGAGTGATTGTCATAAAAGAGGTTTGTGAACATTTTTGACAGCAATTGGGGAAAAGCTGTATGTGACAAACATGGACTTAGAAAAAGTTCATGACAGAATCAATAGGGGAGCAATATTTTTGGCGTTCTGGTTGCTTGATACAGATGGGTGTTTGGAAACAATTAAAGTTTTAATAATGAACAGTGAGCCAAGAGGTTATGTACACAGTTGTGGGGAAAAATAGGTTGTTAATGGAATGTGAATGGTTGACGTCTACAGATAACTGATTTGTAAGTCAAGTATTTTTATCTGTTCAGATATAACTTGACATGCGTTCACTGCTTCTTCTGACAAATATCACAAGACGCTCGATTAAGAAAAATAAATACCAAGACAAGATGATGAAAACTAAAAAAAAAAAATCCTTTGCACAAGATATTAGTGATCGCCATACAGGTAGCTCCTTGACCTGTTTCAAATCCTCCTAATCACCCTATTTCTTCCTCTCTATATGACACTACGTTCAATTCGTCACACGTTTTAATCTTTCTCCATCATGCCTTTTTCTTTACCACTGATTTTTCTTTCAAGGTCAACGCAGTTTCCACAACTCTCGACCCAATACGTATTAATCGCTGCGTCTCGTCAGGTAAATGGAACATTGCAAAAACTTGGTTCTTCTCCATAATTTAAACATTTTTTTTTTCACCCTTTCCGTATGTTAAAATGGTTTACATATTCACATGCATTGATCTACAGCTGAAAATCAGGCCGCAAGAAAACAAAACTGGAAACCTGATTCCAGTATGAATCCTAGTGAAAACGAAAAGGTTTTCAGGTACCACAATCACTGATAGTCAGGACAGTTTCCTTCTTGTTCATTTACTGAAAATTTCTGTCACACAGAATACAGGCAGTATAGCCTCACTGGGTTTGCAGAAACATAGTGCTAGCTTTTTTGTTCAACAGTAAAGTTCGATGGGAGGGGAATTGAATGTAATTACACGCGCTTCGCTCTAAGATATGCCTACCATGTAAAGTATCATATATATATATATATATATATATATATATATATATATATATATATATATATATATATATATATATAGAGTGATTGTTCTCACAATGATACGTGATTTCCATTTCCAACTTTACCACAGGGGATTCTGGAAATGGCTTCGATATAAAGTCGAAACCGGTCAGGATTTACACCCAACGTTTCATTTGTCCTGTGGTAAAGTTTTACGTATGTATATACATATATAAAACGTACATACATATATATATATATATATATATATATATACATATATATATATATATATATATATATATATATATATATATATGTGCATACATATATACACAACAACACACACCCACATATATATACATATACATACATACATATATATATATATATATATATATATATATATATATATATATATATATATATATATATATATATATATATATATATATATATACATACATAGAGTTCGTGACCTCCGACTCACCTCTGACCTACATTTCAAAGAGCTTCATAAAACTTGCATTCGACATCAAATTCGTGTCAACATTTTCCAAACGGATCATAAGAAGAAAGATCTTGCGCTCTCCAATTATGAAGGTGAAAGGTGCAGTGCTGTATTGATTCAAACATACGCACAAACTTTCCTTTTGCTTTCTATTGCTTGAAAGATATTTTCTCCTCAGCTGCGGAGATCATAAAAAATAGAGATAAAACCTCATCGATGTTAACTGCTGAAAAAAATGTATTTCGCAACGTAAAGACAGAATCCTTCCGCAGTCAAAATTCCTTATCAAACACTCATCTAAGCATCATTTCGAAACGCCCGCCCACCAGAAGGACCACATACTTGCTGTAATGAAACGGGGATGGAGGGGACAAGAGAGTGGGGAGGGGGGGGGGGTGGAGGTACCTCAATAACAAACTAGCCCCTTTCGGCGGCGGAGTGCAAATCAGGTGTCATATTTTGGACGTCTGGTGCAGGTCGCCGCAATACCCGTGGTGACGCATATATAAGAGTTTCAGCTTTAAACTGTGTTGACAAAAGCAAGAAGGCAAAACGACCTTCGGCATATGCTCTCTCTCTCTCTCTCTCTCTCTCTCTCTCTCTCTCTCTCTCTCTCTCTCTCTCTCTCTCTCTCATCTAGGCGTCACCTCGAATGCTGCAAACCTCACGATATTATTACAGTTGTTACTCGCATTCCCCGACTTCAAGACCCGCCACATATCTCCGCAGGTCACATAACTCGAAGCTCGAAACTGGCGTACAGACACACACACACACACACACACGTACATACACACACAAACATACAGTGCAACTCACGGACGGAAATAAATGCATAACGCCCGGGTCTGCAAACCAGGATGACGTTGTAGGTAAATAGGTCTGCAACACGAGTACAGCGTTTGACATCAAGAATCGTATAACGTTACCCAAATTTTAATGACGTTTTCGTAGCAAAACATTATTTAAGGCACGCATAAAGCTAAAACCGTACTCGATTCATGGCAAAAACGTTTTCACCGAGGGAAAATGAAGCCTAAACATCCCACCACAAAGGAAAACCTGAGTAAACATTCGTGTCCTAAGCACATGAATAAAATTTCGTTTCCATAAAGAACCGCATTAATAACTAAATTACGTTAACGGTTCCAATATAAACAGTAATATTTCTGCCATGCTTAAGACCTACATTACTTTTAAATGAAACCATTTTATCCTATTGCCAAATTTAAGCCTGAAAAATCTCTCAATATTCAAGAACTGATTATTTCTGCAAGGTCCCGTACCACTACATTTTTTTTCTACGTACGTGGAAAGTATATTTAAACATTTCAAAATCCCTCTATTGCGGAAAATACTGTATACGGCTCCTGCGTCGATGACCCTGACTGTTGTAACGCCAGCCTAAAAGATATGCAAGTAAATCTAATATATAAAATTTGATATATTTGGAAACGAAACAGCTTTCTCACACAACAGAGTACAGAAAGGGAAATAAAATTACCAAAAATCAACAAAAGATATAAATAAGAAGTACACATATCACTCTCAATCAAATTAGAAGCAAGAGTGAAAAAATAAATCAGATGACAGTCAACTTAAAAATTAAAAATTACAAAAAATATAACTCTTATATAAAGATTTTAAAACATGACCAGTCTCAATGTTATTTATATCACAGTGTACTAATTCAAAATTATGAAAGAACAACACAGAAAGTCACAGATAATATATATATATATATATATATATATATATATATATATATATATATATATATATATATGCACAGTATATATATAGTATATATATACAGTATATATATAGTATATAATATTATATACACGATTGACAGGCATCGATAAGAGAGATAAATATGGGCATATTTTTCTTTTGTAATCTTCCAACTCTAAAAATATAAAAACGGATTTGTGTGCTGAATTATTATTATTACTTTTATTACAACAGCCTAACCAGACCACTGAGCTGATTAACAGCTCTCACAGGTCTGACCCGAAGGATTAAAATGAAACGGAGTACCAGGTTTAAGCCACAGGCTAAGCACTGGGACTAAATAATGAATGAATAACGAAATTTTAGAAATATGCAAAAAGGCATATGCTTCCACACTAGAAAGCGTGCACACATTAAATACATTTATTCAAATTTCCATCTGCGCAATAAAAAAAAAGAAACTGAGTAATGATAAAAATCAGAATAACTTACAAGATTTTTGTGTGCTGACGAGAAGCATAGCCCTAACCACAGGGTACTTGATATACTTAAGTAACAAACCACATAACAAGACGAGCCGGGCATTTTCTTAATATAAACACATCAGCGGGAATTCCTATAAAGACGACGCTCGAGAATCATAAAAGAACGACCATAAAATCTTACCAAAAACCACCTTGGAATAACACCGGGAAAGATGAACTGACCACAGAATAAAAAAGAAAAAGAAAATGAGATAGGAGGGTACAAGCGACCATAAAACAAAGGGGAATGAGAGAGAGGTCACAAAAATAAAAAAAAGAAAGCGGAGGATGCGACCAGGGTATAAGAAGACATAAATATCAGAGGCAGGACATCAAAGGACTCCCGACATTAAATGCCCAAGCACTCCGCATCAAATCCTTCGCCGGAGTACGAAAATGCATCTTCAACCACAAAGGGATTACTTAGTGGCGGGAGGGGGTGACGGTAGATGCAAACGGTAATGGAGAGAGAGAGAGAGAGAGAGAGAGAGAGAGAGAGAGAGAGAGAGAGAGAGAGAGAGAGAGACTTCCAAGGTGCTCTCAGTTCAAAGAGGAAGTACGTTCAGTGTCATCAGAGAGAAAGATGGAAGCGTTTGAGGAGAGAAAGTCTGACTAATTCCGAAGTAACTGTATTGAGCGAGAGAGAGAGAGAGAGAGAGTTCCAGAGTTCAGAGAGGAAGAGAGAGAGAGTCATCAGAGAGAAAAAGAGAGAGAGAGAGAGAGTTTGACTAATTCTAAAGTGCTGTCAGTTCAAGAGGAAGTACTCAGGGTGCGTTCAGAGTCATCAGTCATCAGAGAAAAAGATGAAGCGTTTGAGGAGAGAAAGTTTGACTAACTCTAAAGTAACAGTATTGAGAGAGAGAGAGAGAGAGAGAGAGAGTTCCAGGGTGCTCTCAGTTCAAAGAGGAAGTACTCGTGTTCAGTGTCATCAGAGAGAAAATGAGAAGCGTTTGAGGAGAGAAAGTTTGACTAATTCTAAGTAACAGTATTGAGAGAGAGAGAGAGAGAGAGAGAGAGAGAGAGAGAGAGAGAGAGAGAGAGAGAGAGAGAGAGAGAGAGAGATCTAATATCAATGAACTAAATAAATGGTTCCACTCATCAGGAGGTGAGAATTTGATGAGGCCCTTTGTTTTGACCGTATACATTTTGACAGGGAGAGAATGAACACTCTAATATCAATACTTAAATTGTTCCCTCTTCTCTCTTCCTCTCCCTCCATCCTAGCATCGACCCACAATGAACACGTCAATAACTCTTCTCTACTTTCTCTCCCTGCTTAGTTCAACACAGAGACACACTGGAATTTCAGCACAAGCACCCATCCGTCCATCCCCGTCCAGTCCGAGATCCTAACAGAGAGAGAGAGAGAGAGAGAGAGAGAGAGAGAGAGAGAGAGAGAGAGAGAGAGAGAGAGAGAGTATAAAAAATATATATCCCAAAGAAGACCCATCCTGGGCTCCTTTTTCTAAGCGAGGATGATGATGATGCGACATTGTTCGAGAGGGTCGGAGAAGATATAGGAAGAGAATATGAATTAAAATTCCTCTTTTTTGTTCATCACCGTGATGTAGATCAAAAAGGACCACAGCGCTCCTCCTCCTCCTCCTCCTCCTCTTCTTCTTCTTCTTCTCTAAGGACGACCCTCTCTCTCTATCCCCCTTACATTGTTCAGCGATTCTATGGGCATCATAATGGTGGCATCACCAGGAAGGTGAGGTAAAACGAAAAAAAATTATATATGTATTTTCTGTATGAAACGTTCGGGAAACCTAAATGGATTGTTTTAAATAGGATATACTTTAATGAATGCAACCCATATAACTTTTAACTGCATTTCCATAGGACGAACAATTATATATAAATTGAACACTGAAAATGTATGTGATAATTTTTACAGGAACAAAGTATTTTGACTCTGAATTTATATATTTTTCTCTCAGCTTGACAGAGGTTTCTCTTAAGAGGTGAATATAACATAACTGTTCCTATCATATTCAAATTTTAATTGGCGATCATGGACGAACCCCCTGTGCAGAAAACTTCCATAAGATTTGCTACTTTCAGTATCCTAAAGAGAAGGTTCATCAACAGCGTGTTGAATCCCCCTACACAAAGTTTGTCATTTACCGATCTTGTATGCAATCCCGCCGTTCTTTGAAATGTAATGCCTTTCTTTTTAACACCTTTCATATTATCTATCCCGTCTTCATCTCCTCTTCTCTCATGGCACTTCACATTATGCCCTTTTCACCAATCAGTCTTCCTCAATCTTTCCACAGGACCAAACCACCTCGAGACGCGCGGATCCAGCCTTCCTTCTACACTAACCTCATTATCACCTGTACATACCTCCACTTATCTCACCATTTTTCACCTTTTCAGTTCTTCTAACGCCATATATACTAAGCAACAGTTCGTCTCAACAGCTTCAACATCCAGCTTTCATACACTCTCGACACCCAAACTTCACTTCACATTAATGAGTGTTGGCTCATCAGTCCCTTCATACAATCGAAACGGTTTCCCCCAGACAATACAAGTTCCATCTGCATACAACCTACTGCTTTATCGCTTCAGCTATTCTGAGACTAACCTCTCCTCCCATCCTATCATGCTCCGTTATAGATATTCCCAAATACTTGAGCGAATGAACTCTTTTTATTCCTCCACCTTCTACATTAGCATTCATTACTCCATCTTCCTGGTTGACTCTTACCATTACAGCCCTCTTCCCCACATTTACTTTCAGCTTTCTCCGCTAGCAAATAATTCTAATCTTCACCATAAGTTTGCACAGCTTCTCTTCATTTACCCTCTGCAAACATCAGCCACTCCTCACTCCAATCATAGTTCATTTCCTGATCCCATAACTTATGTAGCACCATTCCTTTTCTGTCCTTCCTCTAACTTCCTGGATTAATGTTCCTAAAAATATCGAAGAGTAAAGCGTCCATTTCTCAACCTTCTCTCAACCTCATTTTAACCCCTAACCAGTCACTCTCCCATCTACAAATTCTAACAAAAGCTTCACTTCCATCATAAATCGTTTTGTTCCTCTCAACATAAATATAATTCACATGTGGGCGTCACTCAACAAGGCCCATTGTATGGGGGTAATGTGTGTGTGTGTGTGTGTGTGTGTGTGTGTGTGTGTGTGTGTTGTGTGTGTGTGTGTGCTGTATTGAATTTTGAAGATATACTCGCATACATGTTACAAAAGCTACACAAGATTTACAAAAATGAACTTTCTAATGTAAGTCGTGGTTTCAAAATTTAAAATTTCTCTCTCTCTCTCTCTCTCTCTCTCTCTTCTCTCTCTCTCTCTCTCTCTCTCTCTCTCTCTCCTCATGACTAAAAACAAGATGATTTCAACATTAATTAATCATCAGGAAAGAGAGAGAGAGAGAGAGAGAGAGAGAGAGAGAGAGAGAGAGAGAGAGAAATTAATAAAGCGGCGACACCGACAGGGAATATTGATATCTCATATTTTCCTTACACACCGTGGAATCAATACTCAATTAAGAGGGATACAAAGGGATGCTAAAACACTTGCAATTTAATTCCAATTTCCCTTTTTACGTTGGGACTTCACTTCCGCAGATAAAAGTGCATACATACATTTACCCTTTATTTGTATGTGTATATATATGTGTGTGTACTGTATGTGTGTATGCAATATATACATATACATACAACTATATATATATATATATATATATATATATATATATATATATATATATATATATATATATATATATATATATATATATATATATATATGAGGAGCATCACCAGGCTGAAAAGATCTAAAGAGTTCTAAACAGCTCCGTGAAGTCATATATATGCCTTAACAAAACACTATAGCAGTTTAACACCTAATACAACAAGCTAAAGAAAGAGTTTCCATTACAAGGGTTCATCCTCGATTCTGCAGATTAAGTAGGCATAGGACAGTGACTGCTGTGTTGCTTTTCTCTCTAGAACCAACCTTTGCTGGATGAAATGGTCTCAAGCTGAGAATAAGTATCCCATGTTCGGCTTAAATGGTTGACGCCAGAAGGCATTACCCTCTTGATTTTCAACTTATTCCTTTGGGATGCGGGTGCTAGCCCTATGCCCAAACCCACTGATGTTCATGTGGCTTGTGAGCTAACATCGCTTGCTCTTTCTTGCTGGTCACCAATTCGATTACTGACCAGATCCCCCTCTTTTCCCCTTAGACGACTAGCAACCCAACACAGTCGAGTACCTGCCTCGTAACGTTATGATAATGACTCTTGAACGAAAAATTAAAGACAAAATAGTCGAAAGCTCTCAGTGATAAAAATGCGCATGAACTATATTCCATGCTTGGAATTACCATATCACTACACATACCAACTGACAGAGAGAGAGAGAGAGAGAGAGAGAGAGAGAGAGTATTCACATCCCTTAGGAGACTCAAAACATCCTAATCCATAGAGAAGGGCAAGGGCCATCCTCCCCCTCCCCCCTCCTCATCCTCAAAACAAAGAACCAACAGACACGAGCCCACATTCCAAGATGAAGGGCGGAGGAGGAGGAGGAGGAGGAGGAGGAGGAGGAGGAGGAGGACGGTACATCTCCAGGGTATACGCAGGGAAGGGGAGGGGGGAAGAAACCGCCAAGGGGATATATATATACCCTGGGGGCTTACAGGGTAGCGGGCAGGGGGTGGATGGATAGATAGCTTTCGGCGGCCCGAGAGCTTCTTGCATCAGTGAGAAAGAAGATCCGGTATTGGCTTCCCATCAAATGACCGTTGCAATTAGGGTAAGGAGAGACATCACATCCCACCTCTCACCCCTACCCAATAACCCCCCTCCCCCAGTTCCCCCTTCCACCCATCAAATCCTCTCCTGGGCGATGCAAGTGGCCTGGTAAATCCAGAGACACTGATATTAATCTTCTTTTTTTAGAAAAATATATTTTCTTTTCATGCTTCATATTTGCTTATGCTCTTTTCATTGTTCATATCTGCCACTTGATTTCAATATCCCCGGAACTTTCTCGGTATATTTAATCTTATTTCTCAAGGATATTCCATTACAGTTCATTGACATTTTCACCTCCATTCACTGATACTTACTATTACCCTGCGTCTAAAAGGTAAATGCGTCATGTAAATGTATTTAAGGTATTTTCTACAAATTAGTAATGCCGGCAATTTTTTCACTTTCATTACCCTAATTCATACTATCATTCCATCTTAAATACCTCACAGTTTTCTTTTTTTTCTTCTTTCGGACATTTTCGATCTGTTTCCACATTTTCCTTCTCTTTTCTCATTCTCCTTCCTTCTTTTTACTCATTTTCATTCTTTTGGTTATTTTATAGCTGCTAAATTCAATCTCGAAATCTATTAGATTTTGTTATTATAATTATCAATTATTTTATCATGCTCATTTAATGTTTAAAACATTCAGCAGTCAGTTTTATTCAACATAAAACACACACACACACACACACACACACACACACACACACACATATATATATATATATATATATATATATATATATATATATATATATATATATATATATATATATATATATATAAATATATATAATACAATTCCGTGAGACTCAAACAGTTGATAAGAAATTCCTAGTCTGTTTAACGCCGTCTTCGCTGCATCATACATACACACATACATACACAAATACATACATGCATACATATATGTCCTTTTCCTCATAACGCTTCCGGTTTTCTGCTTGTATTTCGGGATGAGGCTGCTGGTCCCCCCTCCCCCGCACGTCCTTCTCCACCTCGACTGCGAACCACCACAGTCGACTACTGTACATACCTAATGCTTCATTCATTTCTTAGGTAAAATAAAAGGTGTTATGGACACTTAAAGGAACGGGCATGAATTGATTGCATTACCTTAATTGGGCACAAATAAATAAATAAATAAACACGCATATATACATATATATAATGTAATATATATATGTGTGTGTACATGTATATATACTGTTTGTATTTATATATATAAATAAATATAAAATTAAACACAATATATTTATATATATATATATATATATATATATATATATATATATATATAAACATAATATATATTTAATATAAAGCTACTGTATATATTTAATATATAACTAAATATATATACATGTATATATGTATACATATACATAAATATATGTATATATATTTATATATACGCATAAATACATACATATTAGCTGTATGTGTGTTATATGAATTAAATAACTTAGCATATTAGAGTTATATACAATACTGTAAAAACATCAAATTGCTTCTCGTACCACTTACTTCGCCCAGCCATATTTCTCTGGCCTCCTTCCTCAACAACACGGCGTTATTTCCAAACTCTCTCTCTTATTCTCTCTCTCTCTCTCTCTCTCTCTCTCTCTCTCTCTCTCTCATCAGCGTATCTTTCAAGCGAGACCGAGAAAGCAAACACTAATGACTGTTATTCCCAAATCAACAGTGTAAAGAAAAACTCGGCGACCTTAAAAACAAGTATAGAAACTCGCACGCGCATGGGATCTTCGACGACTCTGCCTTTAAAGGCGCTTTTATATCTTCCCTGATGGATTTCAAATTCTCCAATGGTCTGTAGAGTTTCGTACGATTTCTTTTTACAAGATGCAACTCATGCAAATGAAGAAGGGCTTTCATATCAACTGAATAAATGTAACTTTTTACCTTAAAGTAGGGTGTCCAGAAGTGTTGGCCTTTCTGTTTTCAGCAAGTATTTTTTTGGGGTGCGATCGCAAGCACTACGCCCTCCTTCTCCACCTGCTCCAAAATTAGCAGCTTTTGTCAACTTAGGGACAGTGGGCTGCCATGAGACCTGAGTATTTCAATATGACTTTCAAGGGAGTTGAACTAGGGCTTTGGCTTATATATATATATATATATATATATATATATATATATATATATATATATATATATATATATATATATATATATATATATAATATCGACCAGGGCCTTGAAAGGTCGATAGGGGGCGACATACAGAAGCGAAGCCCTCTCTAAATGGCCTTCATTATCCTAGATTATGAATTTCTGGAGAATAATACTAAGCAGGTGTGAACATGGCTGATAAGGGGAAAGAAACAGCAACTAAACGGAAGATATAGAATTGAGAAATTACTGGTTGGTCACAAACTATGATGGACGATTATGATTGAATCTTCAGCAACAAAAGGAGCCCCCTTGAGAGAACAAACTCCCCAAAGGAGCATCCTTAAGAGAGAACAAAGTTCCAAATGGATCCCTCCTAAGGGAAAAAATCCAAAAGGAACACCCTCAAGAGAACAAAATTCCAAAAGGAGCCCCCTTAAGAGAACAAAATCCCAAAAGGAGCACCCTCAAGAGAACAAAATTCCAAAAGGAGCCCCCTTAAGAGAACAAAATCCCAAAAGGAGCCCCCTTAAGAGAATAAAATTGCAAAAGGAGCCCCCTTAAGAGAACAAAATCCCAAAAGGAACCCCCTTAAGAGAATAAAATTGCAAAAGGAGCCCCCTTAAGAGAACAAAATCCCAAAGGAAGCCCGTTTAGAGAAAAAAAATCCAAAACGAGCCCCTTCAGAGAACAAAATTCCAAAAGGAGCCCCTTTAGAGAAAAAAAATTCCAAAAGGAGCCTCCTTAAGAGAACAATCTTCCAAACTGAGCCCCATTAAGAGAACAAAATTCCAAAAGGAGCCCCTTAAGAGAACAATCTTCCAAATGGAACCCATAACGCCACCAAAGAACTGCAATACATGATGCAGGTGTAGCCTTTTCATTTATATATGATCACTGTATGTCTCATGTAATTCGATAAGAACAAAAAATTCTGATGGAGAAGAGGTTGAATTTCACAAAGTTGAAAAAAGTGTAAAGGAAGGGGGGTTGGTGGTGCAGGGAATATGGTCACAAACTCATAACATGGCACAAACACTGACTCTCTGTCCATTCTGACGAAGAATGAAGGAAATGGTGAAGAAATCCACAATGATGTAAGTGTAAATATATATTAGAAATAATATAAACAAACGAGAACTTTCGAGAACCCGCTCGATTCTCCTTCTCAATTTCAATGAAGGAAATGATACGAAAGGAGTGGAAAATAAAAGAAAAAAAAAGAATAATACGCGCTATATCCTTAAACCACGGAGGTGTTAAAAACCCCTTAAAAGAAATTTTTATTTTTATCATATCCATTTACACTTTCCGTTTGGCCGCAGAAGATTTTAACTTAGGAAACCACTGACCACAGTTTTCTATTTTCGTCTACGTTTTCTGTGCTGATCTCGTTTCTTCTTCTGTTTCATCAGCTGGCCAGGCTCTCTCTCTCTCTCTCTCTCTCTCTCTCTCTCTCTCTCTCTCTCTCTCTGGATGTGAGGTTCGTGTAGGCCTTCATGATATAGTAGACGGTGTGGTTACTGTTATTTCTAGACTGGGATAATGTAAGATGATATCACCCATTCTCTCTCTCTCTCTCTCTCTCTCTCTCTCTCTCTCTCTCTCTCTCTCTCTCTCTCTCTCTCCAGGGAATAGCGGAGATCCTAAGTCCATGCAACATCCAGACCAAGTTGTATTATCATGAAACATAGATCACTGATCTGACAGAGATTTATTTCTGATGAGCAATTATCAGTACTTAGTACAGTATAACTGAATCAAACGTTCTATATCCATTATTCAATGGGGAAATGCTATCTGAAATCCATCACAATTCGATAATGAGATTAATATGAAGAACGAAGGATGCCAATTAGGAAACAAAATGGTGTAGAGCAGGCCCGTTAAAGAAAAATACGTAAAAGAATATTTTTCTGTTTTTATATACATACAGACGCGTGGCCCGCATGACTTTTTGTTTTTTCAAGAGTGGCCCTCAGACTAAACAACTTGGACGGCCCTGGCGAAGAGGAACACTCACTAAAATCAAAACAGAAATCAAAATGGTCGACTGAAATTCGTCACAGAACGAATTCGAATGTTTTCGACTATTATTCGTTGTTGCGATTCAGCAGAGAAATGACGAATATTAACCCAAAGTTTTGTAGGATATGCAGTAATATCTAAGAAAGAGGAATACTGAGCATGATGTTTTAGGTACCAACTTTGACCCACATGAAAAATATAAAATAAGATATTCCCTAACCGGTGGAATCACTACTTCGAAAGTGGAATTCTCATATTTTCCACATATCTGATTATCAATTATGTCCCTCATTTTTCTGATGAAAGGAAATATCTCGAATCATTTTCATTTCCACTCTCACTTACGACACAAAAGTAATCCGACGCTCCTCAGGAATAAGCCATTAAAATACTCATTACGAAGGAAAACATCTATTACTGACATACGCGACACGTGTAGCAATAAGTAAGAGAGAGAGAGAGAGAGAGAGAGAGAGAGAGAGAGAGAGAGAGAGAGAGAGAGAGGTAATACGAACCTTCAAAGGAGACATAACAGTGACCACAAGTAGAATAAGCATTAACCTTCTCCCTTATTCCTAAATTTAGCATCAATTCGCTGAAACAATGATAACATCTTACGAAAGGTTCGACCTCAGTAGAGGTAAGGACTACCTCGTCGAGGCCCTCTCATTTTGATAGTATACATTTTGATGGAGCAATGAGCACTCCGTTCTTCTCTCTTTCTCTCTCTCCCCACTTAGCTGCAACCCACAAGAGTCTACTAACAACTCGCAATCTAACTCACCTTTCAGGTCAACAGAAGCGAGTCATTCAGAGAGAGAGAGAGAGAGAGAGAGAGAGAGAGAGAGAGAGAGAGTACTCTTCAAAAGGCTTCACAGCATAGGCTACCTAAGGGAACTCATCAATGCTCTCGTCTAAGCTTTCAACAAATGAAAGATCTAAAAGTACATCAGGAAGATGTCCCTGATTTCGAAGCAGATCAGGAACAACTACTTCAGAATCCTCCTGAAGAGAGGAAGAACCTTCGTCTTCTCAAGGATATTGACATTTACTTACAATTTCCCTTTCCTTCTTTCCTCTCTTCCTCCAGCCCTTCCAGGAGGAGGAGGAGGAGGAGGAGGAGGAGGAGGAGGAGGAGGAGGAGGAGGAGGAGGAGGAGGGAATCTTTATCGATCCCTTCGGCCATCTTTTGATCTCCTTCAAAAGTCTTCAACTAAATAATCCCTTTATACACAAAAGAAAGTCTTAAGTCCATTCGACCTCTAGTCGACTGGGACACACACGTGCCTCTTCTCTTCTTGATTTTCTGCCTGCCGTTGCTTCTGCATGCAATGTTCTTGTTGTGGAAGGCGATACTTACCAACTCTCTCTCTCTTCTCTCTCTATATATATATATATATATATATATATATATATATATATATATATATATATATATATATATATATATGCTTACACATATGTGTGTGTATGTGAGCTAACATACTAAGATGCAAGCCTAGTAATTAATAAAGACTGCTACATTACAAAGAGGCATATATTTAATGTTACTGATTACTCTATTATAGTTTTCGAGGGTAATGCTATCCCCCTCTTCCCTATAAACATACATAAATACACACACACACACACACATACATATATATATATATATATATATATATATATATATATATATATATATGTATATATATATATATATATATATATATATATATATATATATATATATATATATATATATATATATATATATATATATATAATTTCCACACAAAGACATAAGAATATAATTCCAAAATGGCTTGAATTTACTACACACTAATAAATATCAATATCAGGCCGAGCAAATAAAGTCTCTCTGATTCTGTAGTTTCTTTTAAAGGCATTCTTCACCAATACTCCGTTTTATCAGGTTACTAGTATTTACTGTCTTATAATCAATGAGGCTTAATATATATCATATAACTCTCTGTTTAGAGATCCGTACATGCAAGCTGAAATAACTACAAGGTGTCATCAGTTTCTTTAAAATAATGTCAGTGTTTCCCAAACAAGAGTTTACAGTCTACACGCACACACACACAAACAAATACACACACACACATACAAACACGATACAAGTTCTCTATAGATAGAACCTTGCAGTATTAACGGTAGCATCACTGACTTTTTAAGCCATTTTAACTATAGCATCAGTGACTTTTCAAGCCATTTTATCTGTAACATAAGTGACTTTTTAAGCCATTTTATCTGTAACATCAGTGACTTTTTAAGCCATTTTAACTTTAGCATCAGTGACTTTTAACGCCATTTTATCTGCTACATAAGTGACTTTTTAAGCCATTTTATCTGTAACGGTGACTTTTTAAGCAATTTTAAATTTAGCATCAGTGACTTTTTGCGCCATTTTATCTGAAACATCAGTGACTTTTTAAGCCATTTTAACTACGGCATCAACGACTTTTTAAGCCATTTTTTTTTTTCATCTATAGCATCAGTGACTTTTTAAGGTCACAAAATAATCACAAAAATATTTTCATAATTCTAAAAGGGAAAACAACACAGAAGACACTCCATATCCCCAATAAGCACTTTAACTAGCTCAACATAAAACAACAAAAACCTGTTGCCGTGGGTTATTAGTTTATAAATAACGATAACAAATTATCTAACCCTCTTTATGTGGTGAAACTTCTAAAACAACTACTAACGTTTTAAATAAACTCTGCTGTGGCTTCAAAGAACCTTTGTTGTTCAATGTAAAAATGATTCATTTATTTTTAAACGTGCCAAATCCAATCACCCTCTTTTCGAGATAAGTTTCATAATTAAACAGACATACTTTATCGATTTAGTAAAAAAAAGAGATGATTCCAATACATATTCTTGGAGATAGAGATATAATTTATAACGTGTACTTTCAATATCTATATCTATATATATATACACACATATATATAATTATATATACATATATTTATATATATATATATATATATATATATATATATATATATATGTGTGTTACATAAATTCTCCTTAAGAACTAGTTTGAAAGTTAAGGAAAATAGCCAGTTGGGTGAATTTTATTTATTTCCAAATATACTGCATAAGAGGGCTAACATGACAGCCACAAATTTAAGGACGAACATTTAAAATTCCCATGACCTTTTCAACGAACAAACGGTGGAAATTTCAAGGATGTATGTTTCAAAATCATATGATAATTTTGTATATTAAAATCTAATATACAAGTCGGAAAGCCAAGCGCTACCAACCGCTTGGCGTCATTATTTAGATCATTTCTTGTGGAAAGCGGCAAAAAGTCACTATCGCAGTAGTGTGTACACAAGTTTAAGTTTGTGGGTTTGTACGTATACACTTACAAACATATAACAGCTTGTCACCACGACCCGAGAAATCCATCTTAACAATGGGATCGTTGCCTATGAAACGTAAAAAAAAAAAAAGAAAAAAAAAAAAGAAATCCACTTTGCAAGTGGAACAATTTGATATTCAAATCCTAAAATTAAGTTGATATTCCAATAGGAACAATTTGATAATCAAATCCGACATCTAATTTAATCAAAATTTGTCATAATTGAGACTGGTTTGTTTATGAAGCCCGGCATTGCAACGGATATGGTCGTCCGTCTGAAGTGTATTTTGGATTGCCAACCATTCAGAATAAACCAAATAATAAACTAAGGTAAAATCTCGAATTTTAAAAATACCTATATACAATCCATACATACTTATATAAATACTTCAACACCTGAATTTAAAAAAAGAAAAAAAAAGATACTTCAACACCTGAATTTTAAAAAATAAAAAAAAGATACTTCAACACCTGAATTTTAAAAAATTAAGAAAAAAAAAAGATAAAAAAAAAGAGAAAGAAAGAACATACCGTAAAGAACCGACATCAACTGGAGGCTCCTGCTCCTCCTCATGCTGTCGTGCTGGAGGCCCATGAACAGACCCACGCCCACGCAGAGGCGCATGCCCGCCCCTAGACCCACGTCGACGGAAGAGGAGCGAGCGCGCTCCCTCATCCTGACGTCCTTCGCGGCTTCCAGGTCCTCGTCGCAGGACATCTTCCTCCCGTCGTAGTAAGTTTTGGCGGAGGGTCCCCCGCGCAATGGGGGCAAGGCGGAGAACGCCTTTCTGTCCGGCCTCAGGCACTGAGGCCAGAAGGTGTGGGTGGAGCCCATGGCCACCACTCAATCTTAGGGCACGAGGAGACGAGAAGGTGATGCGCGTAAGGGCATCAAGCAAAGGGCCGCCCTTCGAAATTTACGCTTGTGGATGGTAGGGTTCCGAGTCACGAATCACGAATCTCTCTCCGTAAACTACAGCGTTTTTCACATCCATGTTAGTTGCTTCCGAGATATATTACTGTACAACCATTGGAACACGAACAGATTGACTCGAGTGTTAATCTCTGTTTTATTTTAGAATGTATTTTTATTATTTTTATTATTTAAAATATAAACGGCCAGCATGACGTGATGGGTTAGAGCAAAAATGAGGCATTATTTTTCTGCTTGTTAATGATCTAATATAACGTTTTTCCAAGACACTCCTCCACCAACACCCCCCCAAATAAAAGGGCTTCACCTTAAGATATTATGGTTAGACTAAGTAACATCGACTATTGGGAGTCTAACTGAGCTAACTGTTTAAGTACTAAAAACTTAAAAATGATCAAATAATATCTTTAATAATAACTGTTTTAATACCAAAATTGGAAAAAGTCAAATAAAGTACTGTACAAA
>NC_089776.1:10577917-10605417 GCF_040412425.1 Macrobrachium rosenbergii
CGGGGGTCTTTTACCAGACCACTGAGGTGATTATCAGCTCTCCGAGGAATGGACCGAAGGATTTCTCTTCGCTTATATTTACTTTTTATTTTATTCCGTCAATGAAGTTACAATCATTCAAAAAAACTATAACTGGATAAATTGCAAATGTTGAAGCTTCTGAGAAAATTTCACTGATGGATCTATTTCCAAAACTTGATTGGTCGCTGATTATACTGTGCAGCAATAATAAATGGTGTTGCTGGCGTCAGGCTGTGACCCTGGAATTTGCGACGGCATTTTGCAGCAATACCGTTACCAGCGAGAACATTTATCAGCAACAGCAGTTAAATAAGCGTAATAAACTTGTAATTAAAACGGATGTAAGTTAATTCATGGATTAACATATAACCAAGAATGTAATAGGTTCTAGACAGCGATAAGAAATTGCTATTGTAAGTGACTTCTGACATTTATAAAATAAATATATATATATATATATATATATATATATATATATATATATATATATATATATATATATATAATGTATATATACACACATACATATGTGGTTTATACATACACACAAACACATACATATATACTGTATATACTTATATACACACGTAACTTTAATCATCCCCATCAGAAAACCATCAATTCACTGTAAGTTTGATGGAACTGATTACCTGGGGATAAGCAAGCAGATCTTGAATTAGATCCTACCAAAACTCTCGCAAAATATGCAAAAGAACACAGCTGCGTCTGGTACTGTTGTTCTTGTGGCATTGTTCCATTCGTACCGAGGTAATTCGACACGTCATTCCATCGTCGCCTTTGCAACTACAGTCGACAAAAAATAAAAATAAAATAAAAGATGACAGTCCGGTCTTCCTTGTCCTATTATATAACACCGGGCCGATTTTTCCTTTTTTTTTTTTTTTATTCGGAGACTGTGATAATGTTGACATGGAATTCCTTCTTGTGGGTCACTATATTCCACTGTATCTTACTTTATGTTTTTAAATACATCTTCGATTTCAAGGTACATTTAACAAATAAACATTCGATTTCAAGACGCATTTGACAAATTTGGATCGTCTAAAAGAAACAAAGTTTAAGTCTGATAAGGAAATAAAGCACTGAAACAGGAGTGTGTATCTACATTGCCTAAAAAAGAAAAAATTACTTACACAACAACCAGTCAGCTTAAGTTTGATAACTAAATAAAACAGTAAAACATTAAAGTTCATCCAGAAAAAAAAACAGAGAATATGGCCACCATACACATTCTACTGTACATCCCGTGGGTGCTTCTGCCTCCCAATTTCATTTCGGTTGCCCACTAGGGCTTTCGAATCCCTACAACCGGCCTCTACCAAATATGACCGAGTGAGAAGAAAACGTCAAGTGAGGAGAGAGAAGGGAAGAGAACAGGCGAGAAGGAAAAAAAAAAAAGTCGAGTGAGAAAGAAAGGCAATCCTTACCGGACCACCCAATATCAAGGGTCAAATCCAGCGGGTTCCAGGAGTAACCAAGCTGGGAAGATTTCGTCCAGACTGAGAGGCATCGACAACAAATGAAAGAGGAAGAATAATAAGAAATAAAAAAAAAAAAAACATTGGCGAATATCTTATTTTATTTTTAAGACGACTGCGTGATGACGTTACAGTCGGAATGGACTGTTGTTTCCAATTTATCCTCATGCACTTTTGTGGACTCTTTAAATGTATTATCAAAAAAGCATACATGATGTATGCGTAAGCACCAGCCCGTACCTGCGCAAGCACAAATTCAAAACAAAATTTTTGTCTGCATGCAAACTTGGGGGACACACTGCAGATATAAACCAGCACTAAAAATGTCCCCACAATAATCAATAACAATAAAGGTTTCGGAAATATTAAGACTTGAACCAATATAAATGACAAAAGATTTGATGTCAGACTGCAGGTATAACCTAGCACGTAAAAATATCCGCACAGTAACCAACAGCGGCTTCTCAAATAATCCCAAATTGCTTTGAAACGTGAATTAAGATGTGAACCGACATTAAAGACAAAAGTTTCAGCGAACTGTTGATATTTTGACTGTTTTCGATAACTACCAGCATTAGACAATGGAAATTTATGAAGATAAAAACATGCAAACATATTCGAAAGTTTTGGCATAGAAATGTGTCAAGGAAATTCATAAAAAAACCACATCCGATATAAACCATTGATCCGCATAGATATTTCCGTAAGATTAGTGCGAAAAACATTAGCTATTTCGCATCTCCACAGAAATATAAAGTAACACCTTCAGGATTTTCTCTGCACACAAACAAGGCTTTGTAGTGCTTCGTTTAGTGTACATTCACTTCGTTTAGTATACACTGACTTTTAGTATACATTTACTTCGTTTAGTATAAATTTAAATCCGTCTGAACTAAAATTTGCCTCTCACTAGACAAATCTGTTAACTGTATTGAAAGACTGCATTCCCCAGCATATCTAACCCACCATGTTACTACTGTTGTCAAGATTAAAGGACAGTTTTGCTTATTCGAAAACACCAACAAAATTATTAAATTATCAATTAATAAGTGGCAAAATCGTAGTGACCATCTTTTAAATGGTTTCCGGCATCAACTACATTTCAGTTATTGTTATCAGAATTACACAAAAAAATAACGGATTATAACTAACAAAAGTTACCTTTAATAAGCCCTACACATAACTGCTGATTTATTTAAGCTGAACATTCAAAATCAGCTGGCTATCATAGCTGGCCAATTAAAAATTTACTTCCAAATTACGCTCATAAAAAATTGCGCATTATTACAGCCAATCAATTGAGAATTACTCTGAAATTCACATCACGCGGGTGAAAAAAAAAAAAAAGAAATAACACTCTTATTAAAGTCGACCACATGAAATAAACACAATTGCAAATTCACTCTTCACGAAGCTATAACCACTTTTCGATTCTGCTCCGTTGTCAGTGTAATTGATACCACTTGTATTTGTTCAGAGCTATATATATATATATATATATATATATATATATATATATATATATATATATATATATACATATATCATATCTATCTCCACAACACGATTACCACCACTTAGGTCCTAGTTAACATCACAACATCACGGCGTCACTGATTACACACACGATTCCAATCACAACCAGCGTCGTTCTGTCTTATCTTTATCAATCTCTTGGGAGTTCCATTAGCCCCGGACACACACACACACACACACACACACACACACACACACACACACACACACACAAAGTCACATCACAACAGGTGGAAGAGTTGAGGTCAACTGGTTCTAAAGTTCTCTCGCTCTCTGTCTCTGTCCCTCTCTCTCTCTCTCTCTCTCTCTCTCTCTCTCTCTCTCTCTCTCTCTCTCTCTCTCTCTCTCTCTCTCTCTCTTACTCCTCGGCTCCTCTTCTCCTACTTCACCGCAAACTGGAGGAGGAGCAGGAAGAGGTGGTGACAGGGGGTGTCCTAGGGAAGGGAGGGGAGGGGAAGGGGAAGGTGTAGGCCACGACGGGGGAGGGGGATTCCAGGAGGAGGATGAAGAAGCGGAGGACAGAAAAGAAGAGGATCCGATTGGTTCTTAAAAGAGCTTGAATACGAGTATGTACATAATACGTAAACAAACACATGCAAAGGCAGTAACATGACAATGTGTATGTGTATATATACATATACACACATGTATATTTATGTATACACACACACTATATATATATATATATATATATATATATATATATATATATATATATATATATATATATATATATATATATATATATATATATAAAACATCCACACAACATTGGGCAAAAGAATCAGCAAGAAAAATCATTTAAGAAAATACTAAAAACTTAAAAATCCTCAACTATCCAGGAAGGATAGTGAATAAAAAAAAATTACGAATATTAGAAATTAAAAAGAAAGAGGAAACAAAGTCAAAACGATATGAGGTCAAGGATCAGAAAATAGAAAGACGATTCAGAACAGAGAGAGAGAGAGAGAGAGAGAGAGAGAGAGAGAGAGAGAGAGAGAGAGAGAGAGGAGGGGTGGGAGGGGGTGGAAAAATCGAAAAATGTAAATGAGGAGACCCAAATTAATTCCCGAGGCTAGAAACAAGAGCACTTGAACAGGCGACACAGAGCTTCAAATTGTTCATTAAACTCCACTACAATTCTTCCTTGTGACCAATGTATAACGAGCTGTCCTTCTTGTGACATTGTTACAGTGCCTCGAGGTACAATGACCTGAAATACTGTTACAGTGTCTCGCGGTACAGTGATCTGAAACATTGTTACAGTGTCTCGAGGTACAGTGACCTGAAACATTGTTACAGTGTCTCGAGGTACAGTGACCTGAAACATTGTTACAGTCTCTCGAGGTACAGTGACCTGAAACATTGTTACAGTGTCTCGAGGTACAGTGACCTGAAACATTGTTACAGTCTCTCGAGGTACAGTGACCTGAAACATTGTTACAGTGTCTCGAGGTACAGTGACCTGAAACATTGTTACAGTGTCTCGAGGTACAGTGACCTGAAATAATGTTACAGTGTCTCGAGGTACAGTAACCTGAAATAATGTTACGGTGTCTCAAGGTACAGTGACCTGAAACATTGTTACACTGTCTCGAGGTACAGTGACCTGTAAATACTGTTACAGTGTCTCGAGGTACAGTGACCTGAAATACTGTTACAGTGTCTCGAGGTACAGTGACCTGAAATACTGTTACAGTGTCTCGAGGTACAGTGACACAGGCTCAGGTTTCATATGATATGGGAACTATGAACATAACTACTCTTAGAGGAGAACCACACGTTTTGAAAACGTATAAAAAAAAAAATCATGAAACAATTACGTTCTATTGACACAAACCGCTGTTTCAGCTATTCTGCACAGACGTAGCGATACCTCTGAAGTTCATCAGACCATGGAAAACAATCAATAATTATGTTACACGCTATAGTTTTACAGCTGAATTTATGCAGAAAACGCTATAAACACATCAATGAAATGCTACAGTAGATTCCGTATAAAACAGCCCAGTACAATCCGAGACAAAAACCGAAACTTGAATAGTTCGTGTAGTTGGATGCCATTCATTTATGGCGATCCAGGACACTTCGTTATTCTCTGATCTCCGATATCTTAAAAGGGTTCATAACTATTGCAGGAGTCAGTCAATGACTTATAAAACACACTCACTAACCTTCCAATATAAGATTTGAAAAACTGGAGGAAGAACACTCTTGATAGAAAAAGTTAAGCTACAAAGTTACACACACCAATGAATAAGAAACAATAAATAAATAAATAAACGGTAGCTATGACCTTATCGTAAAAATAAACTCAATAACAAGAAATTTCTCACAAAATCTGAACATACACATGCTAAGAAATATACTCTGGCGCAAAAAAAAAAAAAAAAAAAAAAAAAACTCTGCTTTAAATACCTGAAGAAATATTGTCATTCCGTGATTTTATGTCAGAGTTACTGACGTGGAGATATATATGTCACGCCTATTGTATTTAACACCCTCCGTACTTCCGTCTTCGGCATTTACTATACGAGAAGAGAAATGAAAGCTTGTCAATCAATATCAATACCTCGACCTGAAGAAACAGCCCAGACCTGACTTTGTTCAAAGTGGTAAGACTTGTATAAACCTTTCGGGGATAGCTATTATTATTATTATTATTATTATTATTATTATTATTATTATTAATTAACCCTATTCATATGGAACAAGTTTACAACAGGGGCCATTGACTTTAAATTCAAGCTTCCAAAGAATATGGCGTTCATTCGAAAGAAGTAACAGAAGGTAATGGGAAATACAGAAAGAGAAGATCAGTTATTAGAAAACAGACAAATAAACAAGTCAATAAACATCTATAAAAATGAATGTTCAATATTAAAATACAAGTTGAATAGTATTAGGGTAGTAATGCATTACATCTTCGCCTTGAACTTCTGAAGTTCCAACTGCACGACATCCTCTGGGAAACTATTTCACAATCTTAATTACATCCCTGGATGTAATTAAGACCACTTCATTTCATCAAAAACCAAAATTTTTGAAACATTCGATCCTCTTGTTAATATAGCAGTGCTGACATTCTGAAATGAGTTTATGAAGCAGAACAAAGGCAACTTGATCCAAACTGACTTAAGTTAACTTAACTCGGTGCCAGCTTGGGGTATACTCCCACAATAAAGTGGGCAATTCAAGCACAATATTACCATGTACTCACGTCGAATGGACCCCAACTGGCAATTCAACGCATAATTATCAAACAAATCTATTAACTAATCCACCAGGAAAATGGAATGGAATATAGAGTTTTGGCCAAAGGCCAAGCACTGGTACCTATGAGGTCATTCAGCGCTGGAAGGGGAAACTCCGAGCAGGTGGGTTTGAAAGGTGTAATAGGAGGAAAACCTCGCATTTACACTTTGAAATAATTGTTAGGAGAGGTGGATAGCAAGCTGGAAGAAAGATAATATGAATGAAGGTACAGTAAAAGAAATGACAGGGGTTGCAGCTAGGGGCCGAAGGGACGCTACAAAGAGTCTTTAATAATGCCTACAGTGCATCCCGTGAGGTGCACTGATGGCACTACGGGGAATTCACCAGAAAAAACGGACAAATAGGTAGCTTTTGCTAAGTGAGTAACTGTCTTGTTTTCTTGCAGTCATTGTTGTGAGTATTTTCAACTTGTCATTTGGGACGTTTATCTATGTTATTTTTCCTATCTGAACATACTGCAATAAAGTAAAACTATCCTTCTTTAAGCTAGCACCAAATTCAACCGTCAAACACAGACCGTGATTCTACATGTACCAAATAAAAGAAATTATTGTTACTTGAAAACTCAGCGCTCAGGGTGAGCTTGGCACAAAAGCAATTTGAAATGAGGATAAAACCTGACAGGGTTAATAATAAACAAGAAAAAAATGCCCCGAAGTTTTTTCGGCACAATCGAGTTTTCTGTACAGCGTATAATCAAGGCCACCGAAAACAGATCTATCTTTCGGTGTTCTCGGTATAATGCTGTATGAACAGCGGCCCATGAAACTTTAACAACGATCCGGTAGTGGCCTGGCCTATATCGTTGCCAGACGCACGATTATGGCTAACTTTAACCTTAATTAAAATAAAAACTACTGAGGCTGGAGGGCTGCAATTTGGTATGTTTGATGATTGGAGGGTGAATGATCAACATACCAACTTGCAACCCTCTAGCCTCAGCAGTTTTAAGATCTGAGGGCGGACAGAAAACGTGCGGACGGACAGACAATAGTTTTCTTTTACAGAAAACTAAAAAGGGCCCTCTGACATATAATTCTGACCGGTAAACAAAGCAGATTTATTGAAAGTAGTCGTGTGTTTGAATCAAATATCCCCGAGAACTCATTTCTGAGGTCTGCAATGCAAAGCCTTATGACAATTCCACCATCACGGCAGAAATGAGGTCAAGTGGTCACATGACTGACTCGGACGTGGTCTTAATCCTTTTCGCATCGCTGCCAATCTTTCCTGCAAATGTATTCAATGCGGAAGGCAAAGAATGGCCAACATTCGGAATCACCTGCATTTTAGGAATCTTGGATCTTGAAGCTGGTCAGCTGTTGTCTGATTTGAACGGCGATTGAAATTCCGTTCAGTGGTTCCTGAGATGTGTTAAGCAAAAACTTAAAAAAAAAAATAAATAAATAAATAAATAAAGCTGTGACGGCAGCCAGGTTTCGTGATCAATCAAATTTTCGAGTTGAAGAAAGTCAAAACACAAACACGCACACACATATATGTGTGTATAATATATATATATCATATGTATAATATACCCGCATATGTATGCATGTATGTATGTATCTAGGTATATATATACATACATATAATATATATATATATATATATATATATATATATATATATATATATATATATATATATATATATATATATATATATATACTCACACACACACACACACATATATATATATAAATATATGTGTGTTTGTGTATATGATATATATATATAATGTGTGATATGTTTACATGTATAAACCACATACATACTGCATAGGAACATGAACACAGTAGAGTTTACATTTACATATGCATGATGAATAAGCATACATAAATACTAAGCAACCAAACCCCGACACACACACGCGCACACACACACACACACAGAGAGAGAGAGAGAGAGAGAGAGAGAGAGAGAGAGAGAGAGAGAGAACCACAAAGACAAAGATAGCATTTTTGTGGTGAAAAAAACCTGGTCAGTCGTTCGTCTGAAATGCAATAATACCCGGCAGGTTTAAACCCAGTGCACTGCCGACTGAAAAAAAACGCGCTGAATCAATTACTCATTTTTTTTTTAAATTGACTCCTCGGGGCAATGTTTTGGTTGTTGTTCCCATTACCAATAGTATTACTTCTATCGTTATCGAAATCATTATTCGTATTGTTATCGCAATTTGAATCTATGCGATCGTTTTATGGGTGCTATCAAAATTCACTTTCACAGCGATGATACTGATGAATTTGAACCAAATCATTTTCCTATTTTCACTATTTTGATTAAAAAACGCTAGTAATTTCTATTGTCGCTACCATAAATAATATATTATTTACACATATTCAATAATTCAGCATTAATTCATAAATAATATAGATACAAATATTCAGTAATACATGTAATTGGCATCGCGACATTTAAGTTCCTGAAGAATAATAATCAGTGACATTCTGTCTCCTATTTCACAATTTATATCATATATCTAATATGAAATTTAATCAAAATAATCAGCACCAACTTGAATTAGTTGTCAAACGAAAAATTAAACTCTTAAAAGCAGGTAATCCTTTAATTTTAAAGTTACTAAAAATATATATTTCATCAGCTTTGAGTTAACATTTATAATATATTAAAGCATTATTAAAGCATTCAAAATACACACATTATATATATGTATATGATATATATGTGTATAAATAGACATCTTTGAATCTATCTCATTCAAAATGACGGTAATATTGAAGGAAGGCCAAAAACCAAGCGATGGAACCTATGAGGTCATTCAGCACTGCAAGGGAAACTGAGAGCAAAAGGTCTGACAGGTGTAACAGAAGGAAAACCTCGCAGCTGCACTGTGAATCAATTGTTAGGAAAGGATGGAAAGCAAGATGGAAGAAAGACAATATGAACGTAGGCACAGTAAAAGGCACATGAAAGGGGTTGCAGCTAGGGGCCGAGTAATGCCTACAGTGCACCGTGAGAGATACGTCATTCGGCGTTGCTGTTTGTAGGCCAGTGGCGAGCGGCTGGACCCAGCTGGATGTTGGTAAATCTAAACCTGGGAGTTTAACATCCGCAGACTTTCACCGTTATACACAGAACACTGTGAATTCACGTTGCCTTATAATGTACATAAACACACGCACATGTACTGTATATGTGTATATGTATTTACATATACATACATATACATACATACATACATATACACACAAACATATAAAATATATATATGCATGCAAATATATATATACATATATACATACGTGCATGGTGGCATTTATATACAGGTAAACATACGTAACTTTTGTCTCTCCATTTGACCTAATAAATATCCCTGTACCTATATAAAAAAAAAGCACTGACCTAGTCAATGCTAAAAATCCACAGCACCCCCTTCCCCGGGACTTTATCCGCCACAGAAACAACGCATGAAGGACCCCAAAAAAAAAAAAAAAAACAGCAAAAACAGGACGAAAAACGACCCGTCGGTAATTAACCCTTTATAACAATAAGTCGAAGAAGAATCATCCGTCGAAACAAAGACGCCGTTTTCGAGCTCCGGAACAATGGGTCTTTTGTTGGACTCTCCAGTCGCTTTCGACCAAAGGCTATTAAATAGCACATGCCCCACCGCCTCTCTTTGTCCCGGCGCTAGCTACTAGCTAGCAAACCCCGAAATATAAAATTATTACAATTAAAAAGGGAAAAAGCATCATCATAGCAAACACAGGTCAGGGCGATCGATAGGATGCTATTATTCCAGGCTTCTTCTCTGGACCCTGATTCCAGGCCTCCTGGTTGTGCGTAGGCCTATAGGGGTCCAAGCGGCAGAATACGATCTTGGCTACTGTGACGTTTGTTTCTCTCTCTCTCTCTCTCTCTCTCTCTCTCTCTCTCTCTCTCTCTCTCTCTCTCTCTCTCTCTGTCTGGTAATTCTCCGTTCGTTGTGTTTTTTCTCCATTCAGGTCGACTGTAAATACTGGCATTTAATCTCTCTTTATCAGCTCTCTCTCTCTCTCTCTATCCACAACAGCCTCCCCTCCTTCCCCTCTCCTCCTCCTTTCCCTCTTAGGACAACAGAGAGAGATGTTAGAGACAGAGAACAACGATTTCATGGTGGCATTTATCAGCATCTATTTCGTTAAAAATCCCGTCAAAAGCTAAGATTTAGACACCTACTTAATCCATTTTAAAAGACAACAGAGAGAGAGAGAGAGAGAGAGAGAGAGAGAGAGAGAGAGAGAGAGAGAGAGAGAGAGAGAGAGAGAGAGAGAGAGATTTCGGCATGCAGGCAATCTTTATAAAAAAAAAAAAAAAACAGATTTAGATTTACACAGCCAAAACGGTAATCCATTTTTTAAAAAAAGCTAAATTCATCACAATGAGAGAGAGAGAGAGAGAGAGAGAGAGAGAGAGAGAGAGAAATATTTCGACATGCAGGTAATCTTCAAAAGAAAAAAAAACTAAGATTTAAACAAAAACTAAGATTTAGACAGTCAATACGGTCATCAATTTTTTTATAAAAAGCCAAATTCATCACAATGAGAGAGAGAGAGAGAGAGAGAGAGAGAGAGAGAGAGAGAGAGAGAGAGAGAGAGAGAGAGAGAGAGAGAATGAAATATTTCGACACGCAAGGTAATCTTTAAAAAAAAAAAAAAAAACTAAGATTTAGACAGCCAATACGGTCATCCATTTTCTTAAAGCTACATTCATCACAATCACGAATATTCAAGTTACCTGCTTTATTGCACTTCTTCCAGTGGTGGCTTCCTTAGCTTTTTAAATATTCCTGACAGTAAATTTCCACATACGAGCACACGTTGCTGCCAAATCGTGCAAGCGCAAGCATATGTGTATGCATGCATACATGAATATCAATATACACATAACAGATTCTCTTTAAAATGCTTCCTGTGTCATACGTACGTATGTATGTATTTAGCTGCATTTAAAATTTTGTATAAATTAAAATGCTGAAAATATTATATGGAATGGTTTCAAGTGTTCTAGTGTAGATGTTTTGTTTTTATTCTAAAGGTTTATAGTATATGTGCATTTTTATGTACTTTTTTTTAGACCATAATTAAAGAACTTGTAATTTTAATAACTGTATGTGTTGTGGTCAATAAACATCTATCTATCTATCTATCTACCTCTGTACACATGTAATACGAACGTGCACGGGAATATGTCTTTCCAAGCCGTCAGTGCACCTCGTGCGGGGCGCTGTAGGCATTCCTTAAGGTTCTTTGCTGCACGTGCCTTCGTCCCCTAGCTGCAACCCCTTTCGTTCCTTTTACTGTACCTCCTTTCATATTCTCTTTCTTCCATCTTACTTTCCACCCTCTCCTGACATTCAGAGTGCAACTGCGAGGTTTTCCTCCTGTTGCACCTTTCAAACCTTTACTGTCAATTTCCGTTTCAGCGCTGAATGACCTCATTGGTCCCAGTGCTTGACCTTTGGCCTAAATTTTATATTCAATTCAATTCAACTCTGTATTCGAGCTTGGTAAACTCACTCATTTACCTGTTTCCACTCATTTACTAAGCAATATCCTCTCTATCAGTTCTAGGGACGCCGTGCAAGGCCAAGTGACTAAGCACGCACGGCAGACAGGTGTGTGGGCGAAGCTTCCAGGTAAGACTGCTTAGATCCGAAGCCCAGAATACATCGCACTAAACACTGTCCAATTCAAAGCGCGTCAATAGATGCTAAAGGGGATAAACTAAAAAATACGGCGGGGCCATTGTTTCAAACAGGTCAGTGTTATTGCACTCTCGGATGTGAGTAGAGGAATGAGTCACCTGCCGATTGGTTAATTGGCGTGTATTAATGAGGCGTCATTAGTGGTGGAAAGGTGCTCGTTATTAAGAAAAACTGTGTGGTTAGTATCAGGTTATATCATAATGCGATCCCTCTCTCTCTCTCTCTCTCTCTCTCTCTCTCTCTCTCTCTCTCTCTCTCTCTCTACCTGTACTTTCTACACACACAGACAAAAATACACATACATATATACAGAATATATATATATTATTTATTTATTTATTAATATATATAAATATACATAAAGTACATATACACATATATGTAAATATATATGTATAAATATAATTATTTTTACGTTTGGCTACGGCTGGTTACTTTAATGAAATATCAGTTAAGATAAGCCTTGAACAACACTCACCGCGGACAGCCGTAAAACCCCAGCAAACAAATGAAGAGATAAAATCACACATAAGAATAATGGTAGGTGGCCAATTGAAAATTCTGATCAATCCAAGATTCTACATTATTGCACACAGATTAAGGCATTGCAAGTAATAGAGAATCACTGATAGAATTTAACAGCACAGCGAATTACTGATTCCACTTGCAATAAAGAAATTAATTTAAAAATTTACAGCACAACGGAGAGCCAATGGCTCGGGTAATACGGATTTGGTCTCTAGGAATTCACTACATTTATATAAGTCTTGCAATACTGCAACGTTGATAAATCTGTCGCCGTTGGCCAGCATTGTCTACGCAAGATGGATGTCAGGGAAGCATTTTCCCGAGACGTAACAGAGTACCGGGACCTTTCCTTGAAAAAAGCGGGAGGCCATACCTTAAAAACTAACCACAGAAATCTCTTGAAATAATTTCATTATGTTTCCGACACCCAAATTACTTTCAGGACATGGTAAAAAAAACCGGGCTGGTGCAATACTATCTTAAATCTCGAGAATTTGCGTCCGGGAACGAGGGTGAACGATACAACACGCTTCCAGTCCCTGGAAAATCTGATATGCTCCATAAAAGTGTCAGAGCGAGTTCTGAAAATCAGAGAGAGAGAGAGAGAGAGAGAGAGAGAGAGAGAGAGAGAGAGAGAGAGAGAGAGAGAGAGAGAGAGAGAGAGCTTGTGTATACTCAAACACATGCTTCAGTGACGCTACCACCCATAGGTTGTCTAGGCAAAAGCAAAGTTGCATCAAGAATACGTTGCTAAGATTGCCAAAAGGATATTGCCAACGGATACAGACGAGACGCATGTATCTATTTACGTCAAATGGGAGCATCTTGGGAGCGCTTTTAATGATGTTCTATATACATGTTTTCCTCCTACATATCATTTACACTGACAGGATGGAGTATTATATTACATTCACAAGGGAAGGAGAAGGAATTGTTTATTTTTCTTTTACTTCACAATATTGCTCAAAATGCTCGATCACAGACGAACTGTCGAAGAATGTACGACCTGTGTTAATTTTTTTTTATCACTTTTTCAAAAGTTTGTTGAATCAAGAGCAAATAATAATAATAATAATAATAATAATAATAATAATAATAATAATAATAATAATAATAATAATAATAATGTCACAAGTCTGCGAAAACACTGTTCCTAATAATACTCGGATTTCACAAGGAACACAGGTTTCTAAGTTCCCAGAGAGAGAGAGAGAGAGAGAGAGAGAGAGAGAGAGAGAGAGAGAGAGAGAGAGAGAGAGAATGAACTCGTAAGATCGTGTAAATATCTCAAAATAACACGACGGAATGAATCCAACATTCAACAGCCACAGGGTACTTGCAACGAGGGAACGATATGCTTGTCACCTCAGGCGTCGTGTACTGTACCTGTACAGTCAAATTAAAAGGTTTCGCCCACGCCCACTTCCACAGGGGAACCAGGCACTCTCTATTCTGTGGGAGTCATCACCTGTGGGAGTTTGCGGATTTGCGAATTTGGCAGGACCATCATAACGACAAATGGTGAGATGCAACGGTTTAATATATAATATATATATATATATATATATATATATATATATATATATATATATATAATATAAACCTTTACGAGTATATATACATTATATATTTATTAATATATATATATATATATATATATATATATATATATATAGATATACAGACATACATACATACACTGTATATATACATTATATACATAAATGTATATCCCTTTACTACAAGAATTTCAGTTCTGAACAAACAATGAATGTCATAAAATGTACCAATCACAGAGGTAACAAAATGAGCACAAATAGAAACCACAAAGGACTTTGAACCTAAATACAAAAATCATAAAAATTGAACTTACCTGCTATTTCCTTGGCGGACTGTGATCGTGTCGTCAAAACCTGTGGGTGAATAAGAACATTTAAATATAGATATTTTTTTATATTTGTGAATAAAACATATTCACAAAAAAACAAATATTCAAAATATTAGCATAATGAAATAGGAAAGTTTATATTCTGTCTCTCATTTGTTCACCTGTGGCGATGTTTGATGTGATATATATATATATATATATATATATATATATATATATATATATATATATATATATATATATATATATATTTATATATACTGTATATATACATATATATACATTTATCTATATCTATCTATTCACTCGTTGCAATGACAATTTTGCTCATTCACAAAATATATACTAGACAATATATCCGTAAAATTTTATATTTTCATTATATAACGACTTAGGGTTGTTTGCCTGTACATTCATGAGTGACACAGCCATAATCACACACAACTATAAACAGGTCTCGGTCGGATGGAAGAGACCTGGGATATACAAAATGCCTCTTAAGCCATTTACCACGCAAATACTGGCCAGTCTAAGGTGAGGTTTTCATCCAGACAATGGAGTCTACTGAATATCATTTGAATACGCTAAATAAAACATTTTTAGCGTTACAGTTTTTCAGTAAGAAAGGCGATCGCAAAGAATTATAATGACGTCATCATGGTTAAACGACCTTGCACCAGAAATGAAAAGCAAAATAAAATTAAAATAAAAAGCAATAATAAGAACGCAAGAACACGATAACAGAACACAAAATATAAAACAGCGAACGTCAAGAGATAAAAAAACACAAGATATTAATCACCAAATTCTAAGAGGACCAGGGGTGGGCGGGGGTGGGGAGAGTCAGTCAAGGGTAGAGAAAGGGGGTGGGATTGTGAGTCTGGGGGAGGGCCAGTAATGTAATGAAACTGTTCCAACGTTAACAGTCAAGAGAACGGAAAACGATATCGCCCATCGATATTAATTACAGCCGAAGTAAAGCCGAATTAGAAGCACAAGAAGGGATAAGTAATTGGCATGCCAGTTACTGAAGGGGGGAGGAAGGGGGAAAGAGGGATGGAGGGAGGGGGAGCAACTCCATTATGCATCACAAATATTTTAGTGAGCGGAGAAACAAATTACACCACAATGCTAATCACTCTAAATCCGTGGTTATTTCCTGGTTCCAATTAATACGGAAATTAGCCTCTGGGTGCTTAGGCTAAACCTAATTTTTTCCCTTTATTATATATATATATATATATATATATATATATATATATATATATATATATATATATATATATATATATATATATATATATTATAATTCAACATCACATGATGGTAAGCGGCTGATCAAACAGAAATCCAAGAGTTGAGATGACATGATAACTGGCTTGTAACCCTTATGAAAATAAAGGGTACAGTTGGTCCTACGATTACAAGTAGGTTTACATTACATGCACAAATACATACATACATACACACGCACACACACTCACATTCAATCAACAATGCAACCATCCTAAAACCTAAACCTGAATTAACCACTTCAATTCCTTTCCTCATTGATCAGAATCTTTCAAGATTTTTCGAAAAAATTATTTGTAAGTATATCACATCATGACTTTTCATATGTAAATGGACTAAAAGCATTAAACACAAAAACGTTGCCATACTGCCAGCTTGACTAAACACAAAAACGTTGCCATGTTGCCTGCTTGCCTAAACACAAAAACGTTGCCATACTGCCTGCTGACTAAACACAAAAACGTTGCCATATTGCCTGCTGACTGAACACAAAAACGTTGCCATATTGCCTGCTGACTAAACACAAAAACATTGTCATATTGCCTGCTTGACTAAACACAAAAACGTTGCCATGTTGCCTACTGACTAAACACAAGCATTGCTATATTGCCTGCTGACTAACTACAAAAATGTTGCCACATTGCCTGCTGACTAAACAAAAACACTGAAATATTGCCTGCTGACTGTAAATCCTGACTTTGCAGATACTAGTCCTTTAAGTGCTAAATGTCAGGACGATGCCCTTCAAGTAAATAAAGCAGAAGAGTTTTAAAATAAAAAATATCTATGCCAAGACCATCATCAATCAACAAACATTACAAGAGCAGTGGGAGGTTACTGAGGACCAGTTCCAAAAACAAAGAAGCGAGGTCCTTACCTCGTCGAGGCCTCCCCGTGTGTGGAACTGGATATCACTGTTGCACTGAGTATAGAATATAAGCTAAAAGCCAATCACTGGGACCAATGAGCTCATTCAGTGCTGAAACCGAAACTGACAGTAAAAGTCTGAAAGATGTAACGGGAGGAAAACCTCAGAGCAGTTGCACTGCGAAACAACTGTTGGGAAAGGGTGGAAAGTAAGATGGAGGAAAGAGAATATGAATGGAGGTACAGTAAAAGGAACGAATGGGGTTGCAGCTAGGGCCGACGCTGCAAAGCTCGACGCTATAATGATATGACTCTTGTCTTTAACTGGTCGACATGGTTTGTCATTATTCGCTAATAAACCTCCTTCCCCGTTTTCTTCAGACGAATTTCCGTGAAAACAAGAATAGAATCATTCTCATGTAATTTTCTCTCAGACTAAGGATCATCAATGTAGGCAAAAAGAAAGGAATGTAGGCCTGGCTGTTCCTGGTCGCTATACCCTAATTATGAGGTCTTCCAGCAGTGCAATGTGTATGTGTGTGTGCGTGTAAGGTACACAGACAAGTAGGGTACTGGTTGAGGGTAGTTGGGGAGAGGGTGGATTCGGACGGTGGGACAACAGAATTGAGGGAGGGGGGTAAATTTAGGCTGAAGATGTAAGAGAGAGAGAGAGAGAGAGAGAGAGAGAGAGAGAGAGAGAGAGAGAGAGAGAGAGAGAGGGCGGGGGGGACAGGAATTTCGTCACCGACATTCACAAGATTTAAAAAACTATCATTTCCACGATTACGAATAAGCCTCCATTCACACAGACCACATTCATTCATGAACCTAACGACGTATTTCATTCACAAATACAGGCTCTCATTCATTTACCGTGTCCATTCGCTACCGAGGAAGAGGAACCGGGCTAGTGAAAGTGGGGAGGTTGGGGGGGGGGGTTCTTGAACAGGAACGTCGGCAGACCTTGGGCATGACGGCCCAAAACGACGTGTCTGGCGCTTGACGACGGATGACGTAACGTGATTGACGTCTCCCAAACGATGCGCCAATCCGCGTCGCCAGGCTCCAATTCAAGATCAAAATTAACGGAGCGTTCGTTCCAAACGGGCGGCGCTGAGCTCTTACCTATCTTATGACGTTATTTCTTTCGGGAATGCTATTTCTGGCTTACCAACAACGGCAATCCTTCTCCGCCATGTGTATTATAAACAGAAATGCCATGTCAGGCAGGGCAGCCGATCGAGACCACAGGTTATAAAAAGTCAGTACATAAAAGAAAAAAAGAAAGAAAGAAAGATATATACATATACAGTATATATTTCTGACGGATGAGTCAGAAATTTATTTCTGTTCCACACATGATTGTGTTGATTATTTCTAATATATATATATACACTGTATATATATATATATATATATATATATAAAAGGATACAGAGCTATGCTTAGCTCAGTCTTTAGACACAGAGGTTTATTTAAACACTTCTTCCAACGGATCTCTCAGATCTTATGTCTTTCGTTATGTATGTATGTATGTATGTATGTATGTATGTATGTACGCATGTGTGTGTGTATGTATATATATATATATATATATATATATATATATATATATATATATATATATGTGTGTGTGTGTGTGTGTGTATGTGTATACTGTATATATATATTTTTATATATTTCAGTATACCACAAACTCTACGGAAAGCGAACTCCACGTTTGACTACTGAACAAATCTTGAACAAGAAAATGCAGAATAACATACCTGTACACAATACGTTCGGGTTCGATTGAAAAATTCCTTGAAAAATTCCCTAGATATTGCCGTCCTTTTGGACTGGACTGGTACAAAGCAATAATGTAACTTTGAGCTGTCAACATTTTTTTTACCCCTAGAGGGGATGACACCATGTTTTACCCGTCTCCCTATCAATTTTAATTAAGGGACAAGCAGGGATGAGGTTACGGTGTCCACTCTCTGTCCGAGATACCAGCGCAGGTATCAGATGTCTGTTTTTATTGCTTGAAAGCAGTAATTTCCATTACCGCTACTGTGATTGAAACACAATGCCTTTTTATAAGCCATCGCAAGCTTAGAATAGAATAAAATATAAAATTTAGGTCAAAGGCATAGCGCTGGGACCTATGAGGTCATTCAGGGCTGAAACAGAAATTGACAGTAAAAAGGTTTGAAAGGTGTAACAGGAGGAAGACCTCGCAGTTGCGCTATGAATCAATTATTAGCAGAGGGTGGAGAGTAAGATGGAAGAAAGAGATTATGAACGGAGGTACAGTAAAAGGAATGAAAGGGGTTGCAGCTGTGGGCCGAAGGGACGCTGCAAAGAGCCTTAACTAATGCCTACAGTGCACCGCATGGGGTGCACTGACGGCACTAACCCCCAACGGAAATCGCAAGCTTGGCTCTTTGTAAGAAAATATGAAGTCCAATATGAAATGTGACCTGTAGCATTTTACACTCCAATCTCAACAAATGCTCATTTCACACGAAATACAAACTGGATGTTAACAGAACCCCATTTCATACACACACGCAAATATTAAAGCAAACATGCCTACTGTTAATGCCTCACAAATATCAAAACAATATCACAAGCATCGCATTATACTTTAGACTTTATTATTATTATTATTATTATCATTATTATTATTATTATTATTCATGAAAATCTCATAATCGCATGAGTCACTAAAATGGCGAAGAAATCCACAATGATGTCAGTATAAATATATATAAAAAATATATATTCAATATAAATTTACACTGTTTAATATATATATTTTAATATATATTTACACTGACAGAATTGTGAATTTCTCATCATCATCATCATCATTATTATTATTATTATTATTATTATTATTATTATTATTATTATTATTCAGAAGACGAACTTTACACTGAAATGGTTTAAATTGAAAAAAAAATAACAATGCTAATCAAAGAACCGAGTGATCTAAATAATGAATTCTTTACCAACGCTCTCCAGTTCACAGCCCTGTCTCGTACTATTCGTAAATTGTTTAATGAACGACGACGAAGAGGGAAAGAAAGAAAAAAACATGCGATAACAAAGAAGACTTTTCCCGTCCTTCAACCGAGGAACTATTTAAAAAAAGTATATATCCCCTTAACGCTGGACTCTTTTGAATTCTAATTACTCCGGCCTGGAACACTAATTAAATGCCCTATCACGTAATTTATAAGGTTAAAAAAAGGGGACTGAAAGACAAAAAAAAAAAAACCGTCCCACTCTAACTTCCTAAAATATTTAAGGACTGGATGAATTATAAAGGACAAGGAATTTTCATTAAATTATCTGAGGTTCCAAAATAGGCCACTGAGATTGGAAGGAGCTGGGTTGAATGAAAGAAATATTTCAATTTCGGTTAGTTTTATGAATGAGCCTTACTAAAACCATCAATACACATCCAAAGACGAATCACTTGCTAAGTTATCGCTCTTCAGGCACCAAAACAAATACGCGACTTAATTCATTAACTGACAGACAAACTTCCCTCGACTTGAAAATCTGTTATGCTAAAAACATGCATTTTAATTTTCTATACAAGAAGACTATTGTGCCGGCTTTGTCTGTCCGTCCGCACTTTATTCTGTCCGCCCTCAGATCCTAAAAACTACTGAGGCTAGAGGGCTGCAAATTGGGATGTTGATCATCCACCCTCCAATCATCAAACATACCAAATTGCATCCATCTAGCCTCAGTAGCTTTTATTTTATTTAAGGTTAAAGATAACCATAATCGTTCTTCTGGCAACGATATAAGATAGGCCACCACCGGCCCGTTGTTAAAGTTTCATGGGTCGCAGCTCATACAGCATTGCACCGAGACCACCGAAAGATAGATCTATTTTCGGTGGCCTTGATTATACGCTGTAGCGGCTGTACAGAAAACTCGATTGCGCCGAAGAAACCTCGGCGCATTTTTCACTTGTTTAACATTTCACGCAATATACAAAGTGATTGTCCGATCTAGGCGTGTTTGGCGCATCAAAAATTCTCCCAAATTATCTTGGGACCCTCAGTCATTTAATGTTTCCTAATCTAAACAGGCATAATTCGAAAAGTGGGAATAAGAGTACCAGTGGACAAATTAAGTAGCAGTTTGTCATGACGAAGAAAATTCGAGTGGTAAAACCAATTAGGAAAATAAGGTAACATTACCTCAATATCTGAAATCGATGGGGGATGGCCCCAAAGTTGCTCTCCTAGATAAACGATTCTACTTAAGACGAAGTAAGAGAGACGGGAGAGGGAAAAAAAGGCTGATTCATTGATCTGGGTATATATGTTGGCGTCACAGCGATAGAGGTCACTGATAACCCACCCATCCCGCAAAAAATAGATCACGTTCAAGGGAACATAAATGTGAAAGAGGGTTCCAGTTGAAGAACGGAATTTAAGAGAAGCCAACAAGATTAATAAGATGAAATAACCGGAGGACATTTTAGAGTATACAGAATAGAATATATAGAATTCAGGCCAAAGTCCAAGAACTGGGACCTATGAGGTTATTCAGCGCTGAAACGGAAACTGACAGAAAAAAAGTCTGACAGGTGTAACATGAGTAAAACCTCGCAGTTGCACCGTGAAACAAGTAAAACGTATAATGCTTTATAAAACTATCCTACGACCGGCCAGCCGCTCAGTTGCTCCACAGATGAGGTCAAAGCGCTGCCAGACGCAAGATCCACAGCTAACCTTAACCTTAAATTAAATAAAAAAAACTACTGAGGCTAGAGGGTTGCAATTTGGCATGTTTGATGATTGGAGGGTGGATGATCAACATATCAATTTGTAGCCCTCTAGCCTCAGTAGTTTTCACGATCTGAGGGCGGGCAGAAAAAGTGCGGACGGACAGACAAAGCCGTCACAATAGTTTTCTTTTACAGAAATAAAAACTGTTAGGAGAGGGTGGAAAGTAAGATAGAAGAAAGAGAATATGAACGGAGGTGCATTAAAAGGAATGAAAGGGGTTGCAACTAAGGGCCAAATGTCTATTTTTATTATTAAATCATTCATAAAATGTAAAACATTAGGCCCTCTCTCTCTCTCTCTCTCTCTCTCTCTCTCTCTCTCTCTCTCTCTCTCTCTCTCTCCTGTTAGGAGGAGGGGGATTATGTAGTAATTGGAAGGCGCTTCAGAAATATTGTTGGTCCTCTAATACTGCCAAGGTCAAAGCAATTAAGCTCAAACGCGGAAAAAAATTAAAAAACAACAGTAACTAAAAGGTTGGATAAATCTAAATCTACCGAATGGTGTGATCTGTAACACAATCCAAGGCACAAAAATGTTAAAAGCAATAAACTCTGTGGCTATCGAAAGGCCTGGTAGCAAAAAAAAAAAAAAATTAGCAGTGAGGTATTGTGACATACGTGGCGCCTTGTAATTATATACGTATACATATATACATATATGCATATATACCCTTACATAAACAAGCATATACGGGAAGTGAAAATCTAATATAATCCTACATAAATCCTCAGAATACCGTCCACAGGCTTGAGAGGAGTAGCAAGGCTGCGTGCCATAACTGGTCTTCTCTCTCTCTCTCTCTCTCTCCAACCACTTGAACGCATCAACCCCTGGCCCTCATCTCCCCTCCCTTGCCCCCCCGAGACACACCCCCCGTGACCTAAACTACCCATCTTCTAGTACCTCTTCAGAGGTGGCACCATCTGGCACCCTTCTCTCAAAGCTACCCAGTGCCACCTCGCTTGTTTTCCTTACCCAGGTTTTTTTTTCTTTTTAGTAAGATGAGTTTAATATTTCTTTCATAATGTATATATACCAATGTGTAGTTTTGAGTCTTGCCTATTTTTCTCAAAATAGATTTCTGGTCATCTCAACTTTCCAACAGTGTGTCCTATCTAAACATATATCTTTGTGACTGGTCCTGTTACTAATTTTTCTCCCTCAATTCACCTAGTATTTTACTAATTTATTTATGTTTTGATCTACTTATCTACTCATTTATCAATTTAACTTTTTTTCTTTTCTAATAACTGATCGCTTCTTTCTGCATTTCCTATTATCTTCAGTAACTTCTTTCAAGCGATCGCCTTAGTCTTTGGAAGCTTGAATTTCAAGTCAATTGCACCTGTACGCTAGTTCCATATGGGTATGGGTTTATCTGCTGAATAATAATAATAATAATAATAATAATAATAATAATAATAATAATAATAATAATAATAATAATAATAATAACAACCAAACTGTTAGGAAAAAAGTCTTTCCGTGTTCTAAATATGAACAAACTTCATTTGCAATCGTCCCTCAAACGTACAGATTTCCGAGAAGATTCATTTCTCGGTATGCCCAATATAGCATACTTTACAGGAGACCCCTATACAAGGCTTGGCAATTAAGCAACAAAACATTCAACCTTTTATTAACCCGTTTGATGTCCCCCGTCGATTCTTGCAAGGTGAGTATAAATGTTTGTGAATAATTATCAACAAAGACCACTGACACTTTATTTACATGCACATACACACATACTCTCACAAACACATATACATACGCGGAGTGCCATACCCGTTATATGCAACAGGCATGACGACGGGCAATTAAGATTCACATCTAATATTCATATTTTCTCCCGACGTTTCGTAATTTCTCATAATTACATTTTCAAGGGCTCTCAAAAAGATAAAATACCATACAGCTTAGTTGCTCATCATAATACATTTTATGTACATACATTTTATATATATATATATATATATATATATATATATATATATATATATATAATATATATATATATATATATATATATATATATATATATATATATATATATATATATATATATATATATATATATATATATATATATATATATAGAAAAGGACAGAGACGGAAAGAGGCAGGCAACAGACAAAAGAATGCGGCGTGCATAAAGAGAAATGCAACAGATATCAGTAAATACTCGTGAAATCACAGGATAAAAGGTGATGCACATTGCAAGCATACAGACAGACGTAAGCTATATATATACACGGCCATACAAAAAGATAGATTGATGTAAACCAATATAAAAAAAATAAAACTGATGGATATGCGCTGACTGCACTTAAAAACAAAATCCACACGAAAAATTTTGTACAGGAAAAATGAACAGAATATTAATGCCATGCGGACAGTGTGTCTGAATGTCAATTATTGATTTTTTTGTCACGGAAAGGTGAAGGTCAACATGACCTAGTGACCTTTTCCAAACTGACCTTTGCTAACTCAGGCTTACAGATGAAAAGTGAAGGAAAGCAATGCAAAATTAAATAAATTTTGCTTTTTTTCTGGGCCAACAGTGCTACAGAAGATCCTACGCTTTGCAGTATTTCTAAATTTTATGTTCTTGGAGAGGGGGGCAGCACGGTCCCTAGCTGAAGCCTCGATCTCATTGACCCAATGATGATTTTGCGCCACGTTTGGTTGAAACAACGCCAGTGGTTCTGGAGCAGCGTTCAGAATATGAAAAATTCATACCACACATAAATATATTTAGCCTATACAGACGGACTTCCAGCTCAGGCGAATTATGTGGAAAAAGGAAGAAGAGGTACCGGTGGAGATGGTGGTGGTGGTGGTGGTGGTGGTGGTGGTGGTGGTGGGTGTTGGTGCTGGAGAGCCAGAAAGGTGAAAGTGGTGGTGGAGGAGGAGGAAGGGAATTGAGTTCCAGTTGGTGGAGATAAGTATTAACATGTAGACCTTGGGATGAATAGGCGGGGGATGGCAGGATTATGAGATGATATAAGTAGCTAATGAGAGAGAGAGAGAGAGAGAGAGAGAGAGAGAGAAGCAATTAATGCAAAGTGTCTCCTCCTAGAGTTGTTAATTTGAATGTATTGAGAGAGAGAGAGAGAGAGAGAGAGAGAGAGAGAGAGAGAGAGAGAGAGAGATAAATCCAGAAGGATGCAATTAACGCACTATACGATGGTTAATTTGGATGTAGCCAGAGAGAGAGAGAGAGAGAGAGAGAGAGAGAGAGAGAGAGAGAGAGAGAGAGAGAGAGAGAGAGAGATCTTCAGACAAACAACGCTTTGAAGTCAAGAAAACAAAAGCCTGTATATATTACTAAACTTTATGTTGACTGAAATTACGTGCTAGAAAAATAACAAGAAAAACATCTACTATAATAATAATAATAATAATAATAATAATAATAATAATAATAATAATAATAATAATAATAATAATGAAACAAGAATTAACCAAATCAAAGAAAAATGGTAAAATTTAATGAAAGCAGCCAAATGATTACATTGCCTGCAAGAGTGCAACCGAAGGTCCATTTTCGAATAAATACGTAAATGTCATGATATATATAACTATAATATATAATATTTACCTCTAATTTTCTAATTAACAGTCATCAGCTTCAATTCATAACAAATGGAATTCACACCAGGCCCTTGGACAAGAACTATACCTGTGTCAGGTGGAGTAAACATTCTCCTTATGTTAATCATGGTGTACAAGCAATCATATTTCTCTCTCTCTCTCTCTCTCTCTCTCTCTCTCTCTCTCTCTCTCTCTCTCTCTCTCTCTCTCTCTCTCTCTCTCTCTCTCTCTCTCTCTATATATATATATATATATATATATATATATATATATATATATATATATATATAATCTACATCCACCTACATAAACACAAACACATACATACACAAACACACACATAATTCGTCCACTTACCAACTTTGAGTATATAAGGGGTATAAAGGTGTATATTAAATGTCAATGGTATCAGTACATCGATCCTAAAACGCCATTATCAAGAAATACTAGTAGGATACTTTTATAGAATCCTATTAGTATTTCTTGATAATGGCATTTTAGGATCGATGTACTGATGCCACTGAAATTTGATATACTCCTAAGCAGGCCTTGAGCAAAGAATACCATTAGGCAGAGTCTTCTACTTCCAGGCATTCTGTTAGCATGACACATATGTTCACTGGACTAAATGGAATATAATAATAATAATAATAATAATAATAATATAATAATAATAATAATAATAAAATAATAATAATAATAATAATAAAAACTAATAACACATTAAAGAATGGCTAATTCACTTGTATAATTGCTTTGTACAGCATTTAAGGTTATTTTATATGCAGAATAAATAACCACTGAGTTTTGTTATGTAGTTATAGTCACTTACAGCAACCGCAAGTTATTTCTCTCAATTTCATAACCAAAATGGAAAATATATAAAAAAAAAAATAAAATATTCCAGTAACAACATACGGCAAACTCTTAGCCATTGTTATTAATAAAAAAAAAAAGTAAAATGAAAGCAACCAAATGGAAGCCATACACAAGCGCGTTACGCAAGCACATGAATTTTGGTTCAAACTACTTTAAGAATCAGGATTAATAGAGTACGTACTCTATTAATCTATTAATGGTGTTTAAGAATCAAATCCGATAGGACTAAGATACAAATTCGATTCGCTTACGGTGTAACAACACCATATTTTTGGCAATAATTCCTAATAGTAACAACATCTGTCCGAGGAGAGAGAGAGAGAGAGAGAGAGAGAGAGAGAGAGAGAGAGAGAGAGAGAATTAACCTCTGAAGTGAGCGAAACAGAAAACCAACGTTGCTATAATCATATCGAAAAGCTTCGAGCACAGGCCTACTAACCATCTCACAACTCGGAACTGATACCAACGTCAACTCTCTAATTCATAAACCAATTCAAATACCTGCCAAAATGAGACACGAAATCATCTAAATGAAGACGCAACACATCGCGCCATAAATAAACAAATAAATAAAAAAGTAAAGGTTTCCCCTTCCAATATGGCGCGGACGCCCGACGATTTTCTTCCTCGCCCACCCAACAGAAAACGGACCGAAATGGAGGTAAGGCACAAACAAAATAAATAATGACGCCTGCCGCATGCCTATGAAAGGTTAAACCTGACAACGGTACGTGGCAACCGGCCCGGTGTTTGGAAGCTCTCAGACAACAGGTACGGTGTCATTATTCACGGATGTTGTCTGGCGGTCAGCTCAGGATCTGTGAAATGGCGTAAGCGAGATAAGCAGAGGTCAGGCCGATCTATTCTGGGAGATGGCTTCAAGGGAATGGGTCAAGAGTTCATTCGACTTTACGAAAACAGTTTACAGTCAGTTTAACCTTGACATCAACCCCTAGACTTGAAAATTAATTCATGAATAACTAACGACCCACGTGAAGTTTACGAAAACACGTTAATTTTTTATACAAGCTAATAAACAATAATGATTTTAGTTGACCTAAAGCAACCAACTTTTGTACAAACACAATAATAAGCTTAGATTATATTTTGCTGTCCCCTGCACTTAAAACATGACTGACGAATACGAGGTGGGGGTGCAGGACTGTCAGAGAGAGAGAGAGAGAGAGAGAGAGAGAGAGAGAGAGAGAGAGAGAGAGAGAGAGAGAGAGAGAGGAAACCTAGGCTTATGCAGTGTAAACATCACTGTCGTCTTAATCACTGCTATAATAATATTGCTAAAAATATAGCTTAATAAGAAAATTTATTGTCCAGACATTTACAGAGTAAATAGAGATTTTTAATAAGAAAACTTATTGTCCAGACTTTTTACAGAGTAAATAGAGACTTTAGAAAAAGAAGTACAAGGTTCTCCTTCTGGACAACATTTCTTCTGCAGATCAATAAGAGTGACGAGGGTTTCAAGTGGAAAGTCTCATAGCTGGTGGGCAGATCGATCGGTCGGTAAAAGGATGAGAGAGAGAGAGAGAGAGAGAGAGAGAGAGAGAGAGAGAGGCTTCACTGTCTGCCAACTGTGGCATCTAATAGTTTCA
>NC_089776.1:10607917-10615417 GCF_040412425.1 Macrobrachium rosenbergii
AAATCAATTTGATAATTCCTTTCATCAAAAAAATTATTTTAAACGAAGCTCTTCAGAAATCCAAGTTGTGTTAATTCTAGTGAAAAAGAAGATCAACAATCAAATTTTAATTATAATCGTAACTGATCCTAATAGGATATCGAAGGACTGAAGACTTACCGGCGCCTCTCCGGAGGAATCCTCGGAAGGAGTCGTGGCAGGAGTGTGTTGGGTGTATGCATTCTGCTGCTTGGATTCCAAAACCGGGGCGGAGCACGCCTTCCCCGGGGAATGCTGCGGCGGGTGCGAGGAACATAAAGACAGATGCCGCGGGCGGGGTGGCTTGCTATTGAGGGGCGCCATTGGAGGCTTGTCCTCCGTTAAAGTGGGCAGAGTGGGCGCCGAGGGCGTGAAAGCACTGCGAGCGGAATGCGACGTTGGAATGGGAGGAAGCGCAGCCTCGCTGCACACGCCCCTCAGGGAGCCACCCAAGGGCGTGAGGGTGGCGTCTAGATGCGGTTCGCTGTGGGTGTGTCTGACCACCATCCGCTCTTCCGAGCCGCCCCTGCTTCGTTCGAGGGTTTCGTTCGAATCCTGCAAGATGCTTTCGCGGGAGGGCGAGGAGTCTTCCGCGGCGCCGTGCGGGGGCGTGGGCGGGTGGGGATCGGTCTGGGTCATCTGGTCCTCCCTCCGCACCCACTGCTCGTGGTGGCGGGGCCTCGGCCGCCGCCTCCGGTAGTGCTGGGCGTGGTCGCTCTCCCGGGCGGCGGGCCGGCTGCTGCTGTTGGGGATGTACCGCCGGATCTGCCTCTCGAAGCTGTTCTCCAGACCCGTGTCCTCCGAGGACAGGTTGGAGCCGGAGAGGTCGAGGGTGTGGTGGGCGTGGGAGGGCGGGCTGACCGAGGGGCGCGTGGACACGGTGCCGATGCCGGACTCCCCGTTGATGTCGAGGGTGTCCAGGGACTCGGAGAGCGAGAGAGAGGAGTCGTCCCGAGGCATGGAGGCCGGGGTGGGCGGGGGGGAGGAGGAGGAGGAGAGAGACCCGCCCTCGGACCAGTCGTCTTCCTCGTCGTCGTCCTCGTCGTCGTCGTCATCGCCGTAGTCGTCCTCGGTGATGCTGAGGGCGAGAGAGGACGCGCAGGGCTCGATGGACGCCAGGTCGTCACACCCGCATTCGCTCAGCCAGGTGACGGAGGAGGCGCGAGACGCCGACTGAGGGGTGGGCGTGGGCGTGGTCTGAGTGAAGGCGTCTAAGACGACGGTGGGCGCCGTGGAGCTGCCCGTAGAAGTCGGGGTGGAGGAGGGCGACAGGTGCTGGCAGGGGTCGGAGAAAGTGAGGGGGGCGGGGGGCTGGGGTTGCTGGGTATGGCGGCTACTTCCCCCTCGGATGTGGGACTCGACGGCCCTTATGAAGTGACTCAAGGGACCGGATCCAGGCTGCGAAGACAAACGGAAATAAAGTTAGTCATCAAATACAAACATACAAAACTTCAGTTGAAGGTAACTTATGATATAATTCAGTTACAATTTAAAAAAAAAACATTACATAAACACGTGCATATATACATACATACATCTTCGTTCACACTTACTACATACATACATATATACATACATATATACATATATATGAATATATTATTCATGTATTAAAATATTTATATGCATATATATAATGTATAATGTGAAAGAAAAAATCAAATGAACAACATATCTCAATATTTTTTCACAATTAATAAACCAACACAACCAGCAGCTATAAATAAATAAAAATTATTGTTTATTCCATAACTCAGAATAAAACAAATTACACCCCAAATTTGTATATTTTAAAACAATTACTGCACTTGGAGAATGAAGTTTAAAGCACATCCCTGCTTTAAAAGCACACTCCAAGAGTAGTAAAATGTAGGTTAACTCATAATAAAAATATTAAGTTCCAAGCAAAGCTTAGAAAAACATTCTCACACTGATGAACAAACTTTTGAAGAGCATAATAAATTCAAAAGCAACCCTTCCTTTGCAGGGACTATTTAATAATGTCTTCAGATCATATTTTACTTATTAATTATATATCTAAAATAAACCCCAAGTGATAACACTATTGGTGAAAGAAAATCAACCTGAAAATGCGATTTGAAGTATGATTTACCAGCTCATACTCCAATACTTGCATCACACTTCGTTTCATAATATACTTAAAAGTAGTTTTCGTGTGGGATATGATTTAAACGTTATAATAAAATTGCCTTAATGAAAAAATCTAGCTGTAAATGAATGGTTACTAGTACGAAATCTGCGAAAAAAATAAGGGCAGTGTTTTTAATCAGGAATGTATAAAAACCTGTCTGTCTGTCTATATACATACATATATATATATATATATATATATATATATATATATATATATATATATATATATATATATATATATATAAATTTATATGCATGTGTATATGTATATACTACACACGAAAGACATATTTGTCAATGCATATCTCCGTTTTCACAGAGAAATATTTTCCATATATATAACAGTCACACCACCACATTCAAAGCACCAGAAACAGCAGTAAGCAAAACGCTTACGTAAACTGAAAAAGAATTTAAAAACAAAAAGAAAGAAAAAAGCAAAAATCACGAACGCCCCCAGCATGCTTCTGATAGCAAATGATCTAGTCGAAAGATAGCTCTATCGAGAGATAGCTCTACTGAGAGGAAGCAGTCGATTTGCAACTAGCAACAAGTCGAGTCAATGACCTACAAGGACTTGCGATTTCCCAACACGTCCAACCAAATGCACAAAGGGATTTGCAACAGGATCAAGAGAGAAAAACAAGAGTCCAGTCATTCGCCATATGCCAGAGCTTTGTCTCTCTTAGTTTTGCAAGAAGAGGATTCAACCAAACAGAGCCTATAACGAGAGAGAGAGAGAGAGAGAGAGAGAGAGAGAGAGAGAGAGAGAGAGAGAGAGAGTTTCTGTGATAAGATTCAATGGCAATGAGAGAGAGAGAGAGAGAGAGAGAGAGAGAGAGAGAGAGAGAGAGAGAAATGTGTCTGTGATAAGATTCTCATGGCAATGAAAGGGGGAGAGAGAGAGAGAGAGAGAGAGAGAGAGAGAGAGAGAGAGAGAGAGAGAGAGAGAGAGAGAGAGAGAGAGAGAATTCTTTGAGAAAAGTTTCCATGATGAGTTTCACCGACAAGGAAAGGGCAGATAAGGAGTATGAGAGAGAGAGAGAGAGAGAGAGAGAGAGAGAGAGAGAGAGAGAGAGAGAGAGAGAGAGAGAGAGAGAGAGAGAGTGCGTCTGCGTTCTGCGTATGAACTCGAAACGATATTTACCAGTTAAAGCTGAAAAGAGCAAGCACTAAACGACATATCAGATTGCACAAGACCTCTTAACAACCAAAAGCGTTAACATGCAAATGCAAGCAACAAAAGTGACTGGCTTAACGGCCATCATGTGCAAGAAATGTTAACAAAGGGGATAAGCAGTCGGCTCCTTATCTGCATACTCAACAGTCCTGAGCCTAATGTATGCAATGAACAGCTTGTCTCGAAAATATGAGAAAAAAAAGGGAAGTGAATGCCAGGATTCTTTGACCTTTCAAAATCCAAAATAAATAAATAACTAACATTATGTATATGTACAGTATATGTATGTATGTATGTATGTATATGTATATATATATATATATATATATATATATATATATATATATATATATATATATAAATATATATATATGAAATATATAATAATAACATATCTGCTAAAATATACACTGTAGAATACTATTTTTAACACAAAGAAACTTACAGGTTTTTTTAACGGAAACATAGAGAAACGCAAAAGTAAATCCCCAAATATTTCAGCTTAAGACATAACAACCTCAAAATGGGTCCTGAAAATAGCTCTAAAACAAGTCCTTTCAAAATCAAATACAAAAATATCATCGACTGAAATTTTCAGTACGAATAGCATTAGCCATTTACTAATGGCTTACGCACAATCCTTTCTTTTTCAATTCCATTCTTTCTGATTTGCGAATCTTATTCAGCCTGCCCATTGCTTGATTTGCTTTTTTTTAGACTTTCACTAAATTCCAGCCCTAGAGAAACTAGTGGGTACCATGGCTCGCAAAAATTTGAAAGACTCGCCCACATTAATACTTTCTCCGTATAAAGTTACTTCACCCCTCTGCGCATACTCATTATTTCTATTTTTCTTCGATTTATTTTCATTCTCATCTCATATCTGATGCATGCTATTAAGCAAGCTTTGCAAACCATTTATTGTCTGCAGTCCGCAACAGCATCATCTGCATATTCTAAGTCTGTCAAGTTTCTATCGTTACACCATCCTAAAACTTTTCTTCCTTCTCTAACTGATTTTTTCACTAAAAAATTCCATGATAAGAGCAAACATCAATGGAAAATAACATTCCCTTGTAGCACTCCACAACGTACTGCAAATTTACTGAAAAAGACTCCATCAACATTACCTTGGACCCTATTTCATGAATGGATAATTTCGATTAGCTCTGTATATTTAATGGGAATGCCATTGTGTACACGACCTTTCATAGTATTGGTTTTGGGATGCTGTCAAGTCCCTTCTCGTTAACTCTGTTGACACAAATATAATATAATGGAATGCAAATCCTACTAACGCAAGCAGCAACAAAGAATGCTAAAGCCAAAATTCCACAGTAATAAAAGGGTTAGTTAAATGGGGACGAAGTGACATTTTCAACCCAATTGACACAAGTACGACTAACATCACATTTGAACGACTAAAAAAAAAATAAAAAAGTTAATAGTGACTATAATTTTCAGTTATTTGCTCCACTATGTATGCAATTTCAAGAATGTATTAAATTGGAATGCATCAACATGGCCTCTCTGACTTAAATGGCACTGAATAGGTTCACTCAACCTAAAAATAGGGGTGTTCAATTTACATTGCATAAAAACGCATGACATAAATACAAACATACATACATTTATATATATTATATATATATATATATATATATATATATATATATATATATATATATATATATATATAGATGTGTGTGTGTGTGTGTGTGTGTGTTCAAGTATGTATATGTATATGAAAGTGAAGAAAATATAACACTACAATACCTACCGACTGAGTAGACTTTGTGACAAGTCTCTTGTTCTGACTGAAGGCCAATGTACTGGGGGGCTCAGTCAGAGAAATACTCCTTTGACGCTGAGGTGGCTTACGAGCATCAGCAGAATTTGGAGGTCGTTTTTCTTTCCCCTGATGGTCATTCTCAACTGACAGATTCTGAGAAGAGCAACTAACCTTGCCTGGCTTTTCACAAGAACTGCCTTCAACAGATACCTCATTTGAATGACTACACAAACTTTCAGAGTAAGGCGCACAACTATTTTGTTTAAATCCATTTTGTGTGCTCTGTTTCTCACTGTTAATTATGTCACGTGAATTTGTATTGCTGTTCACGTCTGTGAATGACAACTGCTGTTCACTAGCCTTTGCTGGTTCTTCGGGAATGGACACTGAAAATATAATAGGACCGCCTCCTGGTGTGTCAACAGGAGTAAGGTGTAGCATTCCAGTGATGGGCTTCGACTGCTCATTTTTCCGAACATGTTCCTTTGGCTTTTTGTCATGTACTGCAGATGCTCTTTCTTTACCAATCGTTACAGATTTTACCTCTATAAGATCTCTAACATTGGACTTATCGTCATCACTGTATTTGCTCACTGTCACATCTTTGGGGGACTGAACTGCACAGGGATCTAAAAATACATCTGGTGTTAAAGCTTGATCTGCAACAGGTGAAGACGGCCATGAGTCACATTCTGAGTGATCTGGATGAATACTCAGGTGTGACAGCGAAGACAATGAGGAATTTAAGGATCTCGATGAACCGGCACTCAACGACCCAGGGGATGGGTCTCGTGTCCTGGTGCTGCTTGCTATTGGCTTTTCCTCCAGTTCAAAGTCTAATTCATCTGCAGGAGGTAGAGTCTCCCATGATGATGTATCAAATGTTGGTACAGGAGCTGAAAGGAGAGACAAACTCCCAAAAAGTCTAGGTGCAGGCAGTGTGTGCCTTCGGCCATCAATGGGAGTTGATGACAAACCGCCACCTATCAGCACTGGTTCACTTTTACGAACTGATCTTATCTCATTTGATCCATCAAATGACTCTTTAAGAGTGGTTTCAAAATCATCCTCATTACTTTGGATGTTTGATGGGTCTGGTGGACTTACAGATACATGAACAACATTCTCTTCTACACTAACATCCCCCTTTGGATGGTGGCTTGTACCCTCACAAGGTTTTTCATTGCGCGTTGCTAAATATGGCAAATCATCTTGTCTGCCAACTGCTGTATCTTGAGAATCTTCATCGGTTGACTTCAAATTCTTTGCCTGGCAATGTGAACACTCATTAGGATCACAGTGACGATCAGTTAAACCAGACACGTCTTCTTGGTCGGCCCAAACCCATGGCTCATTGGTACCTTTCTGAAGATCAGATGGTGAAAGGGCAGATGATCCATTGCTTGTTTGTTGTGGCTTTATACCTCCTGAAGATGGCAGCACTGGTGACGAATTGTTATTTTGTGGTGTTTTTACCAAATTATCATCACTCAACCTACAATTACCGTTAGACTTAAAACGGGTTACAGGAGAACCATTAGATTTGAAACGTACCACAGGTGAACCATTGAGTAATGTATCCTCTTGGCATGAGTTCACTATCATAGGTCGCCATCTTTCATTATGCTTTTCAGCAAATCCAGTTTTCCGGATTTTTCCATAGTGTCCTTCATTGAGATAAGCAGGTGTGCCGGATTTTGGAGTGCTTGGAGGTGGCGCAGGTATCCTTAGAGGTTCAGATGGCCTGGGCGGTACAATGGGGCATAAGGTGCCTTGACTAGTTCTGGTACTGGAATTTGCTGGAGTGGTGACTTTTCCATGAAGAGTATCAATAACGGACAAATGGTGAAGCGCCCAAGAACTCAGACCAGCACCTTCATCTAAGGAATGGGAGCGGGAGAATCGAGGGTTCACGCGCAAAAGTTCACAGTTGACATCTAAATCGTCTGGGTGAGCAGCAGAGGTGCGGTAATTAATGGCCCCTGCACCACTTAAACTGACGCTGCGATGTCCGCCACTTCTTGGCAATGTGTAAGTCCTGAAAGGACCACCCCGGTCCCCTGCCCAATTATCTCCGCGGCCTGTACTTTGTGAAGTGCCCATAGTGGTATCTACAGCTGCTGCTTTATAGGGTTTCACAAAAGCTGAGCTATCTGTAGCATCCTGACGAAAATTCTTTGTCTTAAAATCATCTGACTTGTGGAAACTTTGCCTGGAGAGTAATGCGTCTCTTTTCAAGAAAGGGCTTGATGTTACAGGACTGTTGGGGGGAACGGGACGTTCAAGTGATAACGGTGGATCTACTGTTACATTCGCTGGGAGAGTTGAAGACCTTGACGTCTTAACAAAAGCAGGT
>NC_089776.1:10622917-10630417 GCF_040412425.1 Macrobrachium rosenbergii
CAAAATCATTATAATGCTGAAATCGTGTTAAAATGAAAAAATTATAAAATTATTAAAACCAGAAATCGTGTGATAAAAAAAAAACTAAGAACACCGATTAGCAACAGCAAGTTCAGGCATAGCCACACCCTCGAATACATAGGAATAATCTCCAATTCTCGGTATCTTCTTGACAGCTAAAAAAAAAAAAAAAAGAAATCCCTTTCCATCTTAATATTCAACAAAAATCAGCAAACTACCAGGAAAGTCTTTTTAAGATTTCTAAGTATCGGGCTATCCTAGGAACTGTAAGAACTACGAGTATAATTATTGCATTTTCCAGTGTCTGGTTCTCTGCTAGATTCATATCTCAAACCTCAGCAATTGCTTAACACTTTTATTTTTAATGTTTTAAGCTATTTCTTTACAGTTCGTAGAAATGAGGGTAAAATGACCAAATAGCAGAAGTTCTGAAATATGAAAACTACCACCTTCCTAAATGAATTCTCTAGGAACTACCTTACAATTTATCTATTATGGTAAACTTTAATTTCGTTCAAAATCATTGTAATTTAGGAATACGAACAAATGAGAAATTTTTTCGACAAGGCTAAAGTCTTCAGCAATTTATGGCTAGCAAGCACTTGCTGAACGCAAGTAAGACCCTGCCATTAAAGTATATTGATAATTAACAGTATCTTCATAATTATCATGATATTCTGGTTGTAATTCACGTTTAATACCGGTCCAGTTAAACGACCATTTGAAGAAGATGTATCTACGAGGAAAATACCCATTTCAGATACGGAGTTTCCTCCTCTGAAAGATTGTTTTATTTGGTGAGAGAGAGAGAGAGAGAGAGAGAGAGAGAGAGAGAGAGAGAGAGAGAGAGAGAGAGACCTATACAATCGGAGAGACGACTTTTCTCAAGATCTGCAAAACGAAAAATAAAAATCCTGCCTTTTCATCCTTTCCAGCGAGTGAATGAGCATAAAATCAAACTTCTAACGAAACAAGACGCATAAATGCAAACGCAACACACAAAAACACGTACACCAACAAAGCAAAATCCCACTGACAAGACGAAAATCGTCTTACCAGCCGAAACGTAAAGAGAGCACACACAAAAAAAAAAAAAAAAAAAAAAGACTACCAGCATGCACACCTATAAGCAGCATCAAGAGGATGAAATAAACATCATTGATATCCAATTCCGAAGCCTTTTTCAGGTCGCAAGGGCAATAAAAATATGCTGGAGGGGGGAGGGAGGAGAGGGGGAAAGGGGGAGGGGTGGGGTGAGACAACAAACAAGCAGACCGAAGTTGACACACCGCCATCATCTAAACAGATTGATTGAGCGAATGCCATGCTTGAAAGCATCGTTAGATCTGCGGGAGGCGAATGTAACTCACGGCAAGGATGTAAGCCAGTGGCTTACACTAACATTTAATATTATTGGCATAAGAGTTCCAGGTATGTGTGCTATGTGAAGCATACGCTAGCCACTGCGTATCTGGCCGTAGCCCTACTAATATCTCAAATATGACGCGGCATTTTTATGTTTGAGCATATTCACACGGAATGGAGCAATTAAGAACAATAATAATAATCATAATTATTATTATTATTATTATTATTATTATTATTATTATTATTATTCAGATGATAAACCCTATTCATATGGAACAAGCTTCCAAAGAATATGGCGTTCATTCGAAAGAAGTTACAGCAGGTAGTGGGAAACACAGGAAGATGATATCAGTTATTAGAAAAACCGATAAATTAACGATTAAATAAATTTAAAAAATTTCATAATAATAATAATAATAATAATAATAATAATAATAATAATAATAATACATAAACTCCCCTCTCCATGAAAACAAAACACTGGTGAAAAATGTCATCTCCATTGCATCTCCTTGACTTTTCTTCTTGACAGATCGTTACGCCATTTTGATTTTCGATAAAACTTTTCATATAAACTATATATATATATATATATATATATATATATATATATATATATATATATATATATATAGAGAGAGAGAGAGAGAGAGAGAGAGAGAGAATTGCAAGGAGTTAAGGGAGAATTCACGGGTGGGCAGCAATGACCCAAAAGAAAGCGATCGACTTGTCACCTGATACAAGGTGGGTTACTGAAATTCCGGAAATTGGAATGGACGAGATCACTTTCAAACTTCTTCTGCTTCGTGGAAGTGGAATAAGGACGGGAGAATTCCGAATGAACATCAGTTATGTGATGGAATGCAGAGAATGTCAATGATGTTTTAGGATGGATGGCTGAAATTTCAGACTTTTCAAGATATGATGTTGAAGTTGGTGTAGTGGGAAGATGGAATACCATACTTCTAGGTAAGCTGATTTATTACATAAACAAGCAAAAAATGCGCCGAAGTTTCTTCAGAGCAATCGAGTTTTCTGTACAGCGTATAATCAAGGCCACCGAAAACAGAGCTATCTTTCGGTGGTCTCGGTATAATGCTGTATGAGCCGCGGCCCATGAAACTCTCAGCCAGCCGTGGTGGCCTGTCCTACATCGTTGCCAGACGCACGACAATGGCTAACTTTGACCTTAAATAAAATAAAAACTACTGCGGCTAAAGGGATGCAATTTGTTATGTTTGATGATTGGAGGGTGAATGATCAACATACCAATTTGCAGCCCTCTAGCCTCAGTAGTTTTTAAGATCTGAGGGCGGACAGAAAAAGTGCGGACGGACAGACAAAACCGGCACAATAGTTTTCTTTTCAGAAAACTGAAATGAGGCGGGGGGGGGGGGTAATAAGATTCTAGTACCAGTTTTGTGCATTTGGCAGAAATTTTGGAAGTGAAATGCAAATCCGAAGGAAAGACGAAAATACGCAAAGTTAAATCGTTGGAATGTCGACTAATCAAAAATGCCTCATACCCACGTTGCACGACATGACTTGCAGAATGAGAGACAAGCGTTATATATATATAATTAGAGGTTGACTGATTTAGTTCTGTGAACTGGCGTCACATCCCACGAGCGTATGAAGAGGCACTGAAGTTTCAGGGATACTTTTTAATGATTTTCACGCTAAATTCAGGACTTGTAAGTGAAAATGCGATAGTGGCAGATATGAATCAACAGATTTATTTCCATTAAATCGAAAATAAACTATATAACATTTTTAAATGAAAATAATACACACATAAAAATACCCGAGATGAACATTTCTTAAAAACAGTGACGTATCTTGTTGAGTTTTAAATACATCATCCGACTCTCTCTCTCAGACCCACACACAAACACAGTGAGCAAGCAACAAGGCAATGGCGCATTCTTAATGAAAATGATGACCTCTATTGTCGCTAACACAATAATAATGGGAAGGCAAGAAATGTCAACAGCTGCTTTCTTTTATTCTCTCCATTCGTATTCCCTCATTCTGCTTCTGCTCTTTCACACCGAGGAAAAAGGTCGCCAGGAACATTCTCTGGACAAAATGTGAATCCACAATCATCATCATCATCATCATCGTCATCATTATATTCATCATTAATGCAATTACGATTCAGAAGAAGTTAATCTGTCTTTGTTTTTCTAGTGAAAATGTTCAACATAAGTGAAAAAGAACGCAACAAAAAATTCTTTACAAATAAAAAAATTAATGAATAACTAAATAAACAAATAAATAAATAAATCAATAAACAAACAAACAAATAAATAACTAAATAAATATATAAATAGATAAAGAATTCCTTGAGTGCATATGAGGGCTCCATGACGTGCTGGCAATCAACAACATTTCGCTGAATGGTCGCTAGCGTACCTCAGTGAGACTTTGCAAACATTCTCCAGCATTTCGAATTTCCGACCATAAGTCCCGATTAATCAATGAACACCTAATTTGAGATGATGTTCATAAAAAGTCAGTTTTCGACTACTGTTAGGGGCTTCTGTTAAACCATAAGCGGCTATTAATTTTTTTTTACTGAAGAAGGATCAATATTTTATCAGCTTATTAATAAGTATTGTAATTCTTATATATTTATAAAATTATATATATATATATATATATATATATATATATATATATATATATATATATATATATATATATATATATATACACGTTGTGTAATACATAACTAAATGCGACCATATTGAATTCCATTCCCGGTCCTTCAAAAAAATAAATAAAAAATAAAAATAACCCACCTAAAGAAAAACTAAATCTTAAAACTACGATCATGGAAAACACTAAATCGTACATTAACTACTAGACAAATTACGTTATGAGTTTGTCTCCATGGTAGTGAGTACATTCTTACTAACCTGGAACTGTGAGAAGAAAACCTCTCATGAAATATCACTATTATTCACCGATATTAGAGTAAATGTGTATTTTTCAATTCACGAACAATACTTGTTCCAGCTATTTAAAATTCAATGTAGTTTTCGTATGTTTCTGCTAATAAATTTTCAAAGACAATCAGCTTTTCTTTCACTATGTCACAAAAACCATCAAAAAATACTTTTAAAAATTTCTGTATTTAAACTTAATACACACAGCGACACAGAAACAGTTTTTGTTTTCCATATCGACACTCAAAAAACACTTCCAACGACACGCACCAGTAATTCAACAAATCACATCCCTTATTTCTCGACAGTAATCCACAAGAGGAAGAAGCACCGAATGCATTTATCACGCCACAAATCACAATCCCCGAAAAAAAATTCAGCTTGGTTTTAATCCATCACTAAATCAAGAGGGCTAAAACTCCCGACGTTCCCGCAGGCCCCACGATCAATCGAAGCGCGTTTGTTGTTTTGTTTATCGCCCAGGGCAGGGAGACAAGTTCCCCCCACCTCGAGCGTGATGGTGAGGACAAGACGCAAGATATACACCGGGTCTCGCCTCTCCAGTCCTGAGTTCTCGACTCCTTTTGACACTGTTCAACTCCTTGCTTGACAAGGATGCCAACGAGACTTCACGAAGGCTCTGGGACCGAGGGAGTTTCACAGGGCCAAATAATATTCGTGTTCTTGGACGCCCTTGCTTCGTATCTACAGAATATTTCTGGTGGGGTCGGTTTCCAACAAAATCAAAGAACTTGCTCCACACACAGTGGCACTATTACACAAAGAGGAATCGTGAGGATTCGTAATAATGCAGCTAGCGAAATGAGGCAGCTGGCAACCGACCCGTGTGGCACTAGGGAACCAGCAGAAGTCGATTCTCTCCCTGGGGTACTTTCAAACAGCGTGCCATTATGAATCCCTGTGGCACCATCTCAAAACAAGCAATACTTCACAAACACGCACCGTACTGTCATCAATATTCAACGCGAAAGTTCCACCAAAAAAACGCAAAAACGAGCGAAAACTTTCAGCGTTTTCTAGCACGAGTTGCATGGCGTGGAGGCGTTTGACAACCCCCCTCCCCTACCCCTGAACGTATATGAACCCCCAGCCTGTGAGACCAAGTAAAAGGGCCGCATTGTTTAGGAATTATTCCTTCTCACTCACTGACCAAGACAACGTCGCTTAGTCTCTACTCCGGTGTCATGACGTAGACAAAAGAGATATTTTAATAAATACTGTCAAAAGCACAATCCAGAAACGACTCCATCCAGAATACTCACACCAGAACAGGTGGACTACAGATGACCTTAGTAACAGCTGATGTCCTCCCAGCGAAAGTACCCGACCAAAATAGCTACCTTTTAACTAGCCAGCAAAGGGTTAGTGGCTGGTTCCTCTCCCGATTTAGGGTGGACGGGCCAACAAACTAAGGGGGAGGGGCTGAGGTTCTGTGCATGGACTGGGCGAAACGACAAGACTAACCTTTTTCTCCTGTTTATAAACATGCTGTCCCTTGGGGATGCTTAGACATACAAACCGTGAAATTTAATGCAAAGGAAAACAGGTGCGTATTCACATAGGAGAGGATGGCAGGGGCGACAGAAGTTGAACGTAAATATAATTCATACTTCAATAAAAAAGAAGCAAAGAGTATTGCCACAGTAAAAAAAAACATTTGACAATATTCATCCTAATACTGAATTATTATTAATATTTATTCAGAAAATGAACCCTCTTCATATGGAAGAATCCCACAAAGGGGCCACTGACTTGAAATTCACACTTCCAAAGAATATGGTGTTCACTGGAAAGAAGCAGCAGAAGATAATGATATAATGATGGAAAAGTAACTTAGTCCAGACCTTCATTATGAACTTACTCTATAAAAACTGCATTCACAATCACCAGTGCCCTTTAACTTCAAGGAAACGGTCTTCAGGCTATTTTTCAAAAATACCCTTTTAAATCACCTTTCCCCCTACTTAGGGAAAGAATCTTTATGACGCCCTGATATTTCAGGAATTTCCCTTCAATACCAGGCAGCCTAGGGATTGAACTTAAGTGTATTAAAGTTTTAGCAAAAGTTCAGTACGGGAATAAGTGACAATAAAGTGCCAAGGGATCCTATGTAAGCATGTATGTAATGTAACCCATTTCCTTAAATAACGACATGCTGGAATGAATACTTAATATATAGACAAAATGGAAGAAATTTATGAATACATCTATAACTAAACACACAAATCAAAGGACGAATTCTCCAACTGCTACTTTAGTCAACATACAAATTACACACCCAGTGGAATTTTTTTTAGAAATATCTTAAGAAAACGTTACTTTGAAATGATGGCCAATGATCACAAACATTCATACATTCAACTACATAGCTGCATACATTTAACCGTGCATGCATAATACAGATAATACGAAAGCTCATAACTAATTGCTTATTACATAAACCTTATCCAGTTTATTATACCATACACAGTTTTCCCAGTTTACAAAGATTTGTTTAAAGAAAACTAATTTCATAAGAATCTCATCCCACTTATGAATGAAATGTTTCGGGTTCTCGACCATAGATGAGATTACAATTTCAACATTAAGACCCCAAGTTAGACGAACATCGTTTTAAACCATAAACCTCTCGATAAACCATTCCCCCACAAACGCTTTAATGAAAAACACTGTTTGTTTGATAAACCAAGAAACAAAAACACGTCAAGGTTTGAACACTATTTTATAACCGTCATCAACCTCACGCGTTTTATAAAACTCAGCGGATAACCTTTGCGTCTGAAATGAAATTGAGGGACACGCAATCAGAGAGAGAGAGAGAGAGAGAGAGAGAGAGAGAGAGAGAGAGAGAGAGAGAGAGGAACCCCCCCCCAAATCTTCCTACATTAATCCTCGACAGTAGTTCCTCCATATTCCCTCCTCACACATCGCGTCTCGTGGATCCTTCATACAGAGTCAACAGTGACCTTGACCCAACCCAATCCGGTTCTATGGGGCTGAACTACAACGAGAAGGCATCATTTCAGAGAGAGAGAGAGAGAAGCAATGAACGGCTCCTTTTGATCTCGGAGAAGAAACTTATCTCGCGACACAGAACTAAAGCAATGGATGCTGACAACAAGACGGCACGTCCAGAGAG
>NC_089776.1:10642917-10650417 GCF_040412425.1 Macrobrachium rosenbergii
GGAAACTTAAAACATTTTAACTCATTTAGGAAAATGAATTTGCGGTAATGCTTCGGAGAGAGAGAGAGAGAGAGAGAGAGAGAGAGAGAGAGAGAGAGAGAGAGAGAGAGAGAGAGAGAGAGAGAGAGAGTAAATATAGCCCCGAATTAACAAGAGCCGACTATCTAAAGTGTCATGAGATCTCCCCTTACACAAAATAAGCTAGCACTGTATAGGACCGCGTGAAATATATAATTAGAACTAAGTGCTAATGACATGCAACGCGATAATCTATTACGGGGAAAGTGTATTCCCCGCGAATAATCAGATACTTAGGAGTGACACCAGCTGAAATTTACGACCAGGGGACTTTCGCCATCAGGAACTGCTTTCGAGTAAAGCGACCTTTGAAATGGCCAGGCTATGAACAATATTAATATTGAAATGGCCATGCTATGAATAATATTAACAGAGAGAGACGCAGAGCTCAATATCCTTGGCAGTGTTCAATATTAAAATCCGAGGGATTGCAGTGAGTGATTCTCGTCGTAATTCTTATCCTTTTCGACAGTGACATGTCATAAATCAATTATCAATATCTTTGTCTTAAAACCTTCTTTCTTTTTCAGTATCTAAGGCTTCAGTATTTAAGGCAGTCGCCTGTAATCAATAAGCAATCAGTTTCAACGTCAGTGACGATTGTCAATAATCATCATTCTATCAAAAAATATATCGCTGTGAATATAATAATAACGGCACATTACAATATGGTGTAAATTCGGTTCACTGTTTTAAATATAAAAAGGGCATCAAAATTAAGCAAAAAAAAAAAAATAAATAAATAAATGAATAAATAAAAATAAAAACTCAAATTCTCAACATTTTCGTTAAATTGTCATTTAGATCATGCATACGAAATGGAATAAATGATTTGCTTAGTAAACTGTAGGACTGTCAAAATTTCATGTACCCAAGCCCATCTGTCAACTAAGTATGGTATCTGCTTAATTATTGGCATTTTGACGTAATGGGGATGGTCAATATATATATATATATATATATATATATATATATATATATATATATATATATATATATATATATATATATATATATATATATATACAATATATATATATATATATATATATATAATATATATATATATACATATATATATATATATATATATATATATATATTATATCAATAATTGTACATGATTATGTCAATAATTGTACAGATACCGGTCTTAGCTGTGTTACAGATATATGCATGAAAACATGAAATTTTGACAGTCCTACAGTTCGGTAAACATATAACTAATTCCATTTGGTATGCATAATTTAACATAAATTTATATGTATACATATATATATATATATATGTATGTGTGTGTAAAAGAAACACACAGACACAGTGAGCAAGCCTTAGTTTTTCAGCACTGTACTCAGTACATAGTTTTTCTTTCATACTACTCTCTCACCCAACCTCAGCTCAGTTGCTTATCATTCTAACCTTAATTTGGTACCGCACCTGAACACACCAAGCAATTGGGTAAGGAAACCTCTCCATGACCAGAGCTTTCCCAAGGACTAACTGACTTGATAAACTGACTGGGTGAGGTCTCTACATGGCTAGGTGGCCATCAATAAAAGAAAAATGTGATTGGGATATTGTACCTGATTTTAATGGTCCCGTTATAAGCGGCACTGTGTCACCATAAAGTAATATAAATTAAACAGGCAAAAAATACGCCGAAGTTACTTCGGCACAATCGAGTTTTCTGTACAGCGAATCATGCCGAGTGAAACTTCCAGCCAGCCACGGGCATGAAACTCTCAGACGCGGCCCATGAAACTCTTAGCCACGGCCCACGAAACTCAGCCACGGTCCGGTGGTGGCCTGTGTCGTTGGTACCTATAGCGGTGCCAGAAGTACGATCATGGTTAACTTTAATTAAATCAAAGAAAACCTACTGAGGCTAGAGGGCTGCAATTTGGTATGTTTGATGATTGGAGGATGGATGATCAACATACCAATTTGCAGCCCTCTAGCCTCAGTAGTCTTTAAGATTTGAGGACGGACAGAAAAGGTGCGGACGGACAGCCAAAGCCGTCACAACAGTTTCCTTTCACAGAAAACTAAAAAGCAGAGTGAGTGAATGCACCCATAAACTGGCCTTAGGAGGAACGCCGGGTGATACACAGATATATAATTATTTAATTTAGGTGGAAAAACGTGCCAGAACTGACAACAGCACTAAATATATTTGCCTGAAGGCAAGATGTTTATTTTCCAATGAAGAAATTAAAATACTCCGAGGTAAGTAGTCTTATACGTTTTATTTTCCAATGAAGAAATTAAAATACTCCGAGGTAAGTAGTCTTATACGTTTTAGTTTTCAATGAAGAAATTAAAATACTCCGAGGTAAGTAGTCTTATACGTTTTATTTTCCAATGATGAAATTAAAATATTCCGAGGTACACAGTCTTTATACGTTAAACTAGATAAAACCAAGGGTGCGAGACTCGGTGAAAAATCAGTGATTCAACAAGGCTTTAATATTTATCCTTTATTTACTCATTTCCTTGAGTATGAAGCTCAGCTAATCGAACAGTATTTACTACTAATAGCCTAATAATTGACCTCTGCCTTCTCTGTCTCCTACTACCTCCTGTTACTTCTTTCGAATGGACACCATTATCTTTGGAAGCTTGAATTTCAAGTCAATGGCCCCTGTGTGCTTGCTCCAAATGAATAGGGTTCGTCTTCTGAATAATAATAAGAATGTTAATAGTCGTCCCAGTGATAAACTACAGGATCATCGTCTCTCATCATTATCATCATCTTCACAGTTAATAAAACAAAACATATTTTCATCTATTCAGCTCAACAAAAAACCAATTATTTTCATCATAACATGGCAAGTGTAAAGATGCTGTCAGTGATGAACAAAAAAAAAAAAAATAATAATAATAGATTAAAACCAGATAAACAAAATAAACATTTAAAAAAAAAATACTTTCACCACAACACACAGAGTGAGTGCCTTTGGCCCCAACAAACACTCAGACACGCCAGATTGTTTACGACCAGGACCCAGTCCAAAATACAAAGCCCGAGAGTCATATCTTTACATAAGCAGAAGTTGAATGTCCGCATCTGCGCATAAATAAAAAAAAAAAAAAAAGAGACAAAAACTGCAGCTTTCACAAGCGAGCATATCAATGGCGGCAACGTTTAAACTTGACCAACGTGGGGAAATATGGGATTTCATCTTCGCAAAAAATCATCTGAGGATCGATGGCAACAGAGTGGGTTTTAAAACTCAAAAACTTAAACGGTGAGGTTGACGGGGTCACAACTCAAAAGATAAGGTTGAAGGGGGTCACAAACTCAAAAGATGAGGTTTGAAGGGCTCACAACAGCGTCTGAGAAAGGGGAAAGACAGTCAAAGTGTTTGAAAGGAAAAAAATAAAAACCTTATAAATAAAATAGAATTCTTTGCTCAAATTCAAATGAGGTTGCCTGGCATCACACGAGAAAATCGCCGTCACCAAAGTGATGTTGGATTACTGGCTTTGAGAGAGAGAGAGAGAGAGAGAGAGAGAGAGAGAGAGAGAGAGAGAGAGCTGCGTTTTTTAGAAGTAACGATACGCAAATTTAATTATAAGCTTTCTCGGAAAAGAACAGTAATCTAAATACAAAGTGATGTTGGATTACTGGCCTTAAGAGAGAGAGAGAGAGAGCTGCCTTTTTTTTATAGGTAACGATACGCAAATTTAATTATATACACTCCTTGAAAAGAACAGTATACTGAATATAAACCAACAATCTCACCAATTTTCAATCTATTTTCAGAAATATTTCAACTATTTCTATCGTCCTTACAACTGGTTATATACATTACTTTATACACTTCCCTTAGAAAAAAAAGTTAATATGAACCAACAATACTACTAATTTTAAATATGTTTTCGGAAACATTTCAACTATATCGTTATTATAAGTGACTATAAATTACTTTATACACTTCCCTTACAAAAATTAGCGAATATAAAAAAACAATTCTACTAATTTTAAATATATTGCTAGAAATATTTCAACTACTTCTATCGTCATTATAAGTAACTATATACTACTTTATACACTTCCATTAAAAAAATAGTGAATATAAACCAACAATTCTACTAATTTTAAATATATTTTCAGAAATATTTCAACTACTTCTATCGTCATTATAAGTGACTATATACTACTTTATACACTTCCCTTAAAAAGTAGTGAATATATACCAACAATTCTACCAGTTTTGAACATATTTCCATAAATATTCCAACTATAAAGCTAAAATTTCGCTTGACGATAATGGGCTTCTGGACACAAAGACACAAATGATGGATATACCTTGATATCAGATAGGAATGATAAACGCAAGTTAGCGTCCATCACGTCGCAACACAAATAAACAAACGATTCTTATCTGCGAAATGAGGAATAAACACAAACATCCATTTGTATAATAACTAGCAGAGTGAAAATAAACCTCTTTGGAATTCAGCTTCACTGCTCATTTGCATTTGTGCTGTGGACAAGTCTTCCATGAAACAGAGGGATGTATTTCGCTGTCCTTTATAAACAATATTTGTTAGATTCAATTCAAGTTTGTTATCTCTGGAACTGTAATTTACAATAATAATAATAATAATAATAATAATAATAATAATAATAATAATAATAATAATAATAATAAACTGTTAAAAATTATCAGAAACATACTAAAAATATTATATTAGCAATGGGACTTCTCAAAAACTATAACATTTATATTAGATTAACTTTAAAAGTCACAACGCCTACAAAATACGAATGAAAAAAATCCGACAGCACTAATCATCATCATTATTATTATTATTATTATTATTATTATTATTATTATTATTATTATTATTATTATTATTATTATTATTATTCATTTGTAAACTGGATTCATTTGAAAAGTCACAACGCCAAATACATAAAGACCAAAAAAAGCACTAATTATTATTATTATTATTATTATTAACTTCTAAACTGGATTACCTTGCACGACCACAACGCTAAAAAAATATAAAACCAAAAAAAAAAAAAACCAACACTACTTATCATTATTGCCATCATTAATAACCTACAACCCAGCCTTGAAACACACCCAGCCATAACCTCCTTCTTTGTATAAACAACCCCTACTTCCCAAAACTCCCGTCCTTCTTTCTGTGGCTCGTCTGCAGGACCATTACTCACGCCCCGCCATTAAAAGGGTATCCTTGTGTCTGAGGCTGGCTGGGATGTCTTCCCCTTTTACAATGCAAGGGCAAAACCCCTTCGATATGCGGGTTTAGCTTAAAGACGCAGGGTTCCCCAAGGATGTTACCTAGGGGTTAGCTTATAGATGCGGGGTTCCCCAAGGAGGTTACCTAGGGGCTAGCTTATAGACGCGGCGTTCCCCAAGGAGGTTACCTAGGGGTTAGCTTATAGACGCAGGGTTCCCCAAGGAGGTTGCCTAGAGGTTAGTTTATGGACGCGAGGTTCCCCAAGGAGGTTACCTAGGGGCCAAAGGGCGAGGTGGGTTGAATTTGGGTTTGTGTTGTGTTGTATTCGCGTGGAAAAGGACATGACAGATCCTTAAGGAGAGAGATTTGACACAATGGGGAAACGATAGTAACGAAGGATCCGCTAGAACGAAAACGTGTGGTGGGATTAAAAGGGTGCGAAATATGATAAGCAGTCGTATATATTTAGACTGAACTGAATTGAGTGAATCAGGTAGACCATTTACAACACAAAAACACAGCAACACGTGTAGCCTATATATATATATATATATATATATATATATATATATATATATATATATATATATATATATATATATATATATATAGAGAGAGAGAGAGAGAGAGAGAGAGAGAGAGAGAGAGAGAGAGAGAGAGAGAGACTGCGAACAACTACCAAATTATAAAAAGATGCCAGAACCACTGATTTTGAGAGCAATGAGAACACAGTATTATAAAATGTTTTACAAAATGCACGATATATATAAATATATATATATATATATATATATATATATATATATATATATATATATATATAAATAAAATATACACACATGCAGTAGTATGTTTATTTGTAATTGCTGGGTTAACACCACCACACGATTAAACAAATATCAGGAAAATTAGAGAACTGAACATTACGACGAAAAATAATACCCGGGTGGGAATTAACTCCCAAGAAAGGAAAAAAAATCAAGAAAGAAACTAAATGCGCGAATTGAGGATAGTGGGCGGGGGGGGGGGTGGGCGGCGGAGTTAGAGATATATTTAGGGTGACAAGAGTCTGTTTGTCCGATAAAGTGTTGTTCACTGGGGGTAGTGAATGGATGGTCCTGTTGCCCAAATCTCCCTCCCAATCCCACTCCAACAATCTTCTCCCCCCACCCGCTATCACCCATATCAGAGCAACCCAGCGCATAACACACTTAAACCACCAAAGGGACGCCCGCCTTTGCTTCATTCTTTATTTCGAAGCCATACAAAAAACTAAGAATAAGAATAAGGCAGAATAAGAGATAAGAATAAGAGGGAATAAGAAATACGAATAAGAAGGAATAAGAAATAAGAATAAATAAGAATACGGAATAAAAAATAAGAAGAAAGATTAAGAAATATGAATAAGTTAGAACAATGAATAAAAAATCAGAATAAGAAAGAATAAGAGATAAGAATAAGAGGGAATAAGAAATAGGAATAAGAAGGAATAAGAAATAAGAATAAATAAGAATACGGAATAAAAATTAAGAAGAAAGATTAAGAAATATGAATAAGTTAGAACAATGAATAAAAAATCAGAATAAGAAAGAATAAGAGATAAGAATAAGAGGGAATAAGAAATAAGAATAAATAAGAACAGGGAATAAAAAATCAGAATACGAAAGATTCCGAAATAAGAATAAGTAAGAACAGGGAATAAAAAATCAGAATAAGAAAGATTGAGAAATAAGAATTAGAAATAAAAAAACATGAAATAAGAAAGAATGTGAAATAAAAAATAAGAAAAAATAAGTAATAAACCACGAATATGAAATAAAAAAACAATAAGATATAAAAAACAAAGAATAAGTAATAAAATTTAAGAATATGAAAGAAAAAAAGAAAATTAAGAATAAGGAAAAATACCAAATAAAAAAAAAACTAAGAGATAAGAAACAAGAATATCCCACATTACCACACAGTACGTTTTAATAAGAGCAATATCAAAAAGGTATTGATTCAAAAATAAGAACTAAGAATAAGAAAACTGTACTGAAAAAGACAAAATGGACGAAATAAATAGAGAGAAGCCGCTAGCAGCGTACCTTAACCGCATAATTAACAAGGCGTATTACCACATCCGCCTCCACTTCACAAATCAGGAAGCCCAGGATTAGTTGAGGATGCGATCCTATGCCATCCTATTCATCTGGACCGAAAATA
>NC_089776.1:10652917-10655417 GCF_040412425.1 Macrobrachium rosenbergii
CTCATGCACGTGGAAAAATAAAGGAAGATTAAAGAAAGCCATTTGTGACCTATATCATATAACCATTTGAATAACGTATATAATTTGAAATCATTTACATATCTGCTTCGTTAATTAAAGAGTTTCTTTCTTCCCTCTTAAAATTATTAACGAAAAACTACGATTCTCCATCTAAACTTCCTTTTAAGGCTTCGTAACGTGTACAGGCCCCTCTCTCTCTCTCTCTCTCTCTCTCTCTCTCTCTCTCTCTCTCTCTCTCTCTCTCTCTCTCTCTCTCTCTCTCTCTCTTTCTCTCTCACACGCGGGGCCAGGTGACCTACTGATTGCTTTCAAGACGAGCACAAGATCGAGCCACCTTATAGAGAAGCCGAATGCAAAGATGTTATCAAAAGGTGAGCCATGTTTGGCTCATGGACAGGTAACTTCAACCCCCAGCCTCAGGTCACGAAGATAAGGCGAGAACAGACCACCCCGAGTGAGATACCACCTCCCCCTCCCTCTCTCTCCCTCTCTCTCTCTCTCTCTCTCTCTTTCTGAGGAACCCGTGTTCGATTCTCGGACCGGACGACGAGAGACGATTGGCGCAAAATACGAATTTATTATGCCTCCGCTGACCTAAGCAGTGCATTAGGCATCTAGCTGGTAGTCGACTGTTGTGGGACGCAGATATGGTGGAAAAAAGAGAGGGAAAACTAGATGAGAGAGGTCAACGCACTAACATAAATGTATGCCACCAGAACGGGATGACCCCGACGAGATAATCCTCACTGCACAGGAATGACATCATTCGCAAGATTCTTATATGAGATTCTCCCTCTCCCTCTCCCTCTCCTCTCCCTCTCCCTCTCTCTCTCTCATGCAACACAAAAGAGTATTTTTTTCCATTACACAGAGAGAGAGAGAGAGAGAGAGAGAGAGAGAGAGAGAGAGAGAGAGAGAGAGAGAGAGAGAGAGAGTGATGCTTTAGAACAAGATGAGTTTCATGGTCTATGTAAATATAAGTATGCCCAAGGAGAGAGAGAGAGAGAGAGAGAGAGAGAGAGAGAGAGTGCTTGATGCTTTAGAACAAGATGAGTTTCATGGTCTATGTAAATATAAGTATGCCTGGGCTTTTGAGAGAGAGAGAGAGAGAGAGAGAGAGAGAGAGAGAGAGAGAGAGAGAGAGAGAGAGAGAGAGAGAGAGAGAGAGCTTTAAGTATCCAAAAAGTTTTTTATATAAACTGGCATCGTTTAAGGCTTCCGGCTCTACCTTGCAATAATGTCTCCTTATACAATTTTTATTTTCCCATTTCCTCCAAACTGCTCAGTCTCTTCTCTTTGATTTCCCTTTCCTTTCAGTTCAAGGAAGAATTACTGCAAGATACCCAGTTCGCCAAAAACATCGAAATCTCAAATTCGAAAAACTCAGTGAATGTGGAAAATATTTTTTTTCGTTCTCGCAAATCAAATTGAATCAATAATTTTTACGAAAGTGTGAGTAATATAAACGAATTAACCTAATAATAATAATAATAATAATAATAATAATAATAATAATAATAATAATAATAATAATAATAATAATAATAATAACGGCGATGCCGCGGGCAAAAACACGAACCTATACCTTGAATTTTCTTTCACATAGTCTTTCCAATAAATTGTTATTTATACTGGAAAGAAGAAACAGGATGAGTCACATAAAAGGAGAGAGAGAGAGAGAGAGAGAGAGAGAGAGAGAGAGAGAGAGAGAGAGAGAGAGAGAGAGAGAGAGAAATCGGTCCTGGAAGTTGAAAGAATGGCTCCAGAATGGAATCCTCCTGCCGACGACACAACCATGCCACAGGCGCCAACGCACAGCGGCGACAGAATGGCGCTGAACTAAGCTAGATAAACTAGAGGTTACTAGCGGGGTAGAGATACCCCCATACACCCCTACCCCTCCCCATACTGCGGGTGGGTGAGAGGGAATGGAAACAGGGGGAGGGGGAGGGGTGGTGACACCCATCCCCTTCTCACTTATCCGAGAGAGAATGGCATTCTAAGAATGTTCCCCCGGTCAGCAATGTTCTCGGGCTTTTTAAAACTCATCAGTATCATTCCAGGAGATTTATTTATTTATTTATGACTCAGTTTATCTGTGCTATAGTTTTCTTAATAGCCTATGCGGGTGTCATGTGAGTTATTCCACGTAGAAAAAACAATTGGACAAATCAATCTAATACCTGGCGGATATTAAGAGAAAATAAAATACCGTGATTGTGACACATTAAACTAAAATTTTAGGTTAGATTAATACATACAAGGTATATATATATATATATCTATATAAATATATATATATATATATATATATATATATATATATATATATATATATATACAAATAATACATTTATATATATATATATATGGATTTATGTATACAAGATATATATACATACATACATATATATTATAAAGATACGCACAAACCAGCCCAAATGCATATCTCTGCCACATCAAACTTTCGACAGAAAGC
>NC_089776.1:10660417-10697917 GCF_040412425.1 Macrobrachium rosenbergii
TGCGATAGGGAATCCTGTAGTGTTCAAGTCTATGCTAAAATGAAAAATAGAAAGAAAATACTCGGAATATGTTCTTTATTTCTTCTATATCTTAAATGAAATGAATGAGAAATGAGGATGAAAGAAATATAAATATAAATATATATATATATATATGTATATATATATATGTGTGTGTATATATATATTTTATATATATGAGTATTTTCATAATAAAATATGCGAATACCTGCATATCTAAATATTTACCAGAAAAAAACATTCACCCTTAGATGGGTAGTTTCTGAGAGCAATGAAAATTACTGCCATTTTCATCCTTTCTCTCTCTCTCTACATACATACATACATACACACATACATACATACATACATACATATATATATATATATATATATATATATATATATATATATATATATATATATATATATATATATATATATATATATATATATATATATATATATATAATGTGTATGTATGTAGGTAGGTATTATTAATAAATAGCATGCAATATACACATACTTGACTTAAAAGGGCGAAATATTACGACCCAAGAAAAACCGCCACAGGACGGAACTTCGTAAAGTCTTGCTAAACCAATGAATCTGGTATCGTGTTCCTTATTTTTACGTTCCAATGAATTCTTCTACAAATAAATGTCATTCAACGCTGAAATGAAGACAGTGAAAGTGAAGTAGAACTGTGAAGGACAGCAAAAATGATCATGTATTGAATTGTCTGAAATACTTCAACAAAATAATTTCGTTCAACAACAATCATTAATAATAATAATAATAATAATAATAATAATAATAATAATAATATAATAATAATAGTCCACCCATGTATCTTGCTCATTTATCTATATTTATAAATGTTTATTTAACGCTCTTAATTCAGTCGAGCATTAAAATTCAGCGAACCCAAACATTCTGACATAGAGAGAGAGAGAGAGAGAGAGAGAGAGAGAGAGAGAGAGAGAGAGAGAGAGAGAGAGAAGAGAGAGAGAATATGAGCAGGAGGAACGCAAAACGTAAGTTAGAGAGAGGAAGAATATACGCAGCAGGAGAAACACAAAACGTATGAGAGAGAGAGAGAGAGAGAGAGAGAGAGAGAGAGAGAGAGAGAGAGAGAGAGAGAGAGAGAGATTTTGATAACTGAAAAAAGTAATGATGAACACTAAACATTCGAGGATTAAAATTCAGTGAATTAAAACCTTCTGAGAGAGAGAGAGAGAGAGAGAGAGAGAGAGAATATCAGAAACATAAGCAAGAGAAACGCCAACCGTAGTGAAAGTAAACGTCACGGTGACAAATCTCGGGAGTTATATGACAGTGAATGATGACGCGGCGATAATTATGATTCATTTCTACAGACGATAATGAAATTAGTGATACAACGGTGGACGCGAATAAAAAACTGCTTACGGTGACAGTAACAAATGCCTGACGAACCAAATAAGCGCATGACGACAATTGTCAACAGGGGTGGAAACAAGACCTGAATGCAAATTGGGAAACTGAATGCGTTAATCAGACTGGGAGGAATACGATTATGAAAATGTTTATGGAAAATGAATGAAAGGATAAGAGGGGGAGAAACTGGTAGGTAGAATAGAAGAGAATATACAATTTAGGCGAAGGCCAGGCACTAGAACCTAAGAGGTCATTCAGCCCTGAAAGGAAAATGAGAGCAAGAGGTTACAAAGGTGTAACCGCAGGAAAACCTCGCAGTTGCACTGTGAAACAATTGTCAGGAGAGGGTGGAAAGTAAGATGGAAGAAAGAATATGAATGGAGGTACAGTAAAAGGAACGAAAGGGGTTGCAGCTAAGGGACGAAGGGACGCAGCAAAGAACCTCAACACCAAATGAGACAAAGAAGCAACAAAAACAACACATCAGCAGTACACATACAAGAAATAATGAAACATACTTGCTAACATATAGCAAATAACTCTGTATCTGAGACGCAATTACAAGCTATTTTAAATCCAATAAAATAACCACTTCCTTCAATTAAAGCTATAATGATATAAAAACTGCATCAATATAATACAAATTAATTTGCACTCGCAGACACTCATGTGAAGCTGTACACTCATATGTGAATATGTATAAGTGAATATGAATATGTGAAACTGTATGCATGTGTGTGTGTGTGTGTGTGTGTGTGTACTATATTTATCTATCTCACTCTCTCGAAATACGTCCTTGTATTATGTGATACCAAGTAATGCGAGATGCACACTTAACGACAATGTCACTATACAGTAAAATGATCTGATGATGGTGCAAAGTGCATTCAGCTGAAAAGATAGGGGCACTGATACAGAGAGAGAGAGAGAGAGAGAGAGAGAGAGAGAGAGAGAGAGAGAGAGAGAGAGAGAGAGAGAATGATCAAAATGCACTTTACAGCAAATGGCTCATGAATACACATTTGCATAAAAAGCAGAAATTAGGACCATTTGCTTGTGACACAGAAAAACCATGTGCTGTAATCCTTATGAACAGCATTACAGTGCATGAGAGAGAGAGAGAGAGAGAGAGAGAGAGAGAGAGAGAGAGAGATATTAATGCTCTTCTTTACAGGAAATGGCTCATAAATTCCCATTTACATAAAAAGTAGAAAAGAAGAACATTTGCTTGTGACACAGAAAAAAATTTGAATACTGGATTAAAGTACCATATTTTTCCTTATAAACAGGATTACAGCACACGAGAGAGAGAGAGAGAGAGAGAGAGAGAGAGAGAGAGAGAGAGAGAGAGAGAGAGAGAGAGAGAGAGAGAGAGAGAGCAAGAAATGGAAAAAAGATAATTTGGAGGTGCAAAGTAACGTGGATAAAACAGCATAAAAGATGACCATAAATACTGAAAGAAAAGTACTATTACGCAAGCACTATGAAAAACTGAGAGAGAGAGAGAGAGAGAGAGAGAGAGAGAGAGAGAGAGAGAGAGAGAGAGAGAGAGAGAGGGTATATGTACTTCCCACCATCACGGTTTTCACAAGATACACGATATCACGCAGGACGATCAACTTTCCCAACCATGTGTTGGGAACAAACACTTGTGATCATCACAACAACTTAGGGTGTCCCTTACAGGCAATGGTTATGCACACAAAATCCAAAGAAAATGAGCAAAAAATTTTAAAAAAATGCAATAAATATAGGAGAGAGTTAAGAGGACCGAAATGGTGAGGAACGGACTCACAAGAAAGCCGTTTTCAAAGGGATAAGCAAAGGTGGATGACTGATCAGGTTTCCGAGGTGGTGAGGTCATGCAGAGAGAATGGAAGGGGAGGAGCTGGTGAAAAGGGTTTATAATTATGATGTCCTGTGAAGATGGTTGATATTTCCACCTCATGTAAAAAGTAAGGTGTTCGATCGATTAGTTGAAAAGTAGGTTCACGAACAGGAATAAACCACAGATTAATATTAACAAATGTTGACGTTCGCTCCAATGTAAGTATACGAAAGTAGTTTATGAAGCTGCTGAATAAAGAAGTAAATAATAAACGCTATATTGTTTTCTATGGAGTCGGATATACATATACATAAATATATATGTATATATATATATATATATATATATATATATATATATATATATATATATATATATATATATATATATATATATATATATATATATATATATATATATATATATATATATATATATATATATATACAGAGAGAGAGAGAGAGAGAGACAGAGAGAGAGAGAGAGAGAGAGAGAGAGAGAGAGAAATACTTCAAGATATACATGTATTATTGGTTGGAATTTTTTATTTTACAAAATACCCAGGCCTAATTTCATTTGGATACCAGTAACTTAAGCCTACTGGGAGACATTCTGACCAACAAGGTCAGTTTAAGTTATAAAAGGTTCAAGACCTGTCTTGGCAGGCACTTCAAATTCTGACTGTAGACAGATTCAAAACAGCTTCAATGCTTGTACGTGAAAATTAACCAGCCCTCTGGCCTAAATCGGTTCGCCAGCCTTAGGCCCACCTGTAATAATTCATCCTCTTTTAGCAGAATATTAATCAAACTCTTAAAGGATTTTTTTTTTGCTGCCTAACATTTAAAATGAAGAAAAGTTCGAGTACGGAATTACATGAAAATCTTTTTTAATGGGATATATTTTGACGGAACAATGATCGCTCATTTCTAGGGTTGAGAGAGAGAGAGAGAGAGAGAGAGAGAGAGAGAGAGAGAGAGAGAGATCATCAGAGAGAGAGAGAGAGAGAGAGATTTCAGCTATTTTCAAAGTAATTTGCCATTTAAAAAAATGGTATAGGGTTGAGAGAGAGAGAGAGAGAGAGAGAGAGAGAGAGAGAGAGAGAGAGAGAGAGAGAGAGAGAGAGACCTAATCCTGGAAGAATGATTATAACTACTGATGGCTTCTCATAAGCCAAGCATAAAATAATAATCTCGGTTACAAAAAAAGATGCCACATGCATTATTAAGAAGCCGCCTATATACTATACATCGTCACTGTACACCAACCCCAAAATATTTGCACGTGTCTAAAAGCACATTCACATTACAGTGTCTGTTGCGCCCTGAAATAAACAAGATGCAAGTCAGTGTCAATCGGTCTAGCTGCAATTTTAGGGGAATGGCGCCAAAGATGGCGCCAACCGGTGCTGCGACACTAACGAAGCGCGCGAAGAGTACAAGAGTACATTGAAGCGTGATGCATTCCAAGGACCTGAACCAGCCACTATTTAGCCGTTGCCCATATCCCCCTACCCCCCCCCCAACCCCATACCCACACCCAGCCCACGACAACACACCCACCCACCCACTCCCTACATGAGAGTCAGATCAAGCGTAAGCCGATCATTTTCATACTCATGGAACTGCGGCGTACGCCAAGGAGAAGAAGAAGAAGAAGAAGAAGAAAGAGAGGAGGAAGGACAAGAAGCAGCAGATGAAGAAGAAGAAGAAGAAGAAGAAGAAGAAGAAGAAGAAGAAGAAGAAGAAGAAGAAGAAGAAATGAGATCGGTTATCAAAGGAGTTTTCATTCCATACGGTATGACGTCATACACCAAGTCTGAGAATATCCCCATAAATACTGAAGTACTTCTACATTACAGGCTTTCATTAACACTTGAGATGGAGGAAATACTCGTCAATACTGAGCTAATTTTACATTACTATGCAAAGAAAGATACTAATTCTTTTCTTGTATTCCCAACATCACCTCAATTGTGTCTTCCCTGATTCAGGCTCACGAGGAATCACCAATGGACGGAATAATCCCTAAACAATGGCATTGCATATCCACGTATTCATTTTTTGTGTATAACATCGGTAGCCTTAAGGGGCATTGATCTCCCCGATCTGATCTGCCATCGTCCAGCCCGGGGTCATCCCTCCTCACCAATGGCCACATCATTGGTACTGCATAATGAAGGTTCCTTGGGCAAAGATTTGGGCCGGTACGAAACGTCCTAGGAACAGGACTTAACTAAGCCTCAACCACCACTAACATCGCCGTAATTTTTAACGGTATTGGAACACTATCAATAACAGATATAATATAATTAAAGAGGAACAAGTCCTTCCTTTTGTCATCGGACATTCCCTACAAATAACAAAAACGTCTATATATATATATATATATATATATATATATATATATATATATATATATATATATATATATATATATATATATATATACACATATAAATATATAATATATATACACACATATATATATCTGTCTCAAATAGAAGCGGGAGAAGAAAAGAGACCAAGGAGACTGACAGTTCTTTTATGTTCTGGTCCTGAATAATTCATTTCCTGTCGGGTGTGTCTGTACGCGTGTACGTGTGTGTGTGTGCTTTTTTTTTTTTCTTCTTTGCGCCGACGACCCCAACAGTGGAGCTCTCTATGTGCATCCGTTCCAAAGCGATCCGTTTTGACAAAGAACACCAACGAACACGGGGAGAGAGAAAACCCGACCAACAATGGTGCCTTCAGAGACCTCCTCCTCCTCCTCCTCCTCCTCCTCCTCCTCCTCCTCCTCCTTCCTCGTTGGCGGTCGGGGCGTGATGGGCTGGGCGTGGCGGGCATAATAATAATATGACTAATACTGAGGACCCGAAGGAGTTTTAAAAAAGGAGGCCTTCGGGAGCGCGAAAGCACAGATCAAAACAGAAAGGAGGCCTTCGGGGTAGGTGGGGGTGGAGATGGAAGGGAGTGGTGGGTGGGGGGAAGGGAGTGGGGGGAGATGGGAAGGGGTTGTCGGGAGGGGGAGGTGGTGGTGATGGATGATGAAGGATGATTAGCCACGGGGTCATACACGCACATTAAGAGAATATTTATCTCCGTAAATATTTTGTCCTCTGCTTCTCCTCCTCACAGAGATATAGAGGAGATAGAAACATAAGATATTTATTCGAATATGCAAGACAAAACAGACTTCACTATCAACTAGCTTGCTCGCAGCAATCTTTCACTCTCATCACCTGGGCAGTTTTCCCTTTCCCTCGATTTCCAGGACGCTCCAGGGCTTTCCAGGATACGTGACTGATGAATATGACGTTGCAGTAAGCTGGACTTCGGTGGAAGGACGCCAGGGCTTCTCCTTTTTAAGAAGGACCTATATCGTGAGGTTAATGAACCGATAAAAATGACTCCCCAATTCGACTCTGGAAACTTTCATTCTACGGTATATCCAGCTTTGCATTAAACAGGCCAATCAAGTTGTATCTCTTCGAATATAGATATTTACTGAAAATACGGACACTTACATCTACTGTATAATTACACTAAACGATCGAGAAAGTTCGTTTTCCTTGAACAGTATATATATATACTGACGACTATTAACGAAAACTCTACAGTATTTCTTTAAAAGCATAATTTCTACTTATGAATTCGAGATTTGCATAAATATTTTTCCACGAATCGCAAAACATCTGTGAGCAATTATTTGCAATGTGCTAGCCAGCATCTCTAAGGAAATGCTCATATGATGCTAATAATGTGTCTTGGTCAACACCCTTCCCACCCACCCACACACACAAACCAGATACACAAACACGAGCAAACACACACACAAACAACCTTTTGATTGCCTGAAAATTTAACTTTCCTTTCAAACGTTCAATCGCACTTGTTAAAATCATACTTCAGAATCACCCACCTATGATGAGTGACAGCTCATGTCATTAATAATAATAATAATAATAATAATAATAATAATAATAATAATAATAATAAGAAGAAGAAGAAGAAGAAGAAGAAGAAAGGATGTCATTTTGTTTTTTAATTATATGAAGAATACGCCCCCAGACGCCAGCCAATCCACGAAAGGTATATGCATAAAATCAAGGACACCAATATATGGTTCTCGGTATATAAGTAGATTTAAAAAATCCTGATTAAAAAATAAATACAAAAAAATAAATAAATAAACCTGGCACTGTATTACCAGGTTTAAAAACAGTCTCATTCTTAGTTAATTTTTCTGAACCCCTATTTCCAGTCAACTACAAAACCCTCCCATTGAACTGGACCCTTTCGCCAATTAGGACCTAATCCCTTTACTTCTTTTAAGAGTCAGAATCCAGTTTCTTTCCTTGGGGAGAGAGAGAGAGAGAGAGAGAGAGAGAGAGAGAGAGAGAGAGAGAGAGAGAGAGAGAGATGAACCCAATCACCTATGCTGACCTGGACCCAATCACCCTTCGCTGTAACAAATGAAGCACCAAGCACACGAATCAAGCAAAACATAAATGAGCTACATAAAATAACAATAAAAAATGCGCTGACGTTCCTTCAGCGCAGACGAGTTTTCTGTACAGCGTATAATCAAGGCTACCGAAAACAGATCTATCTTTCGGTGGTCTCGGTATAATGCTGTATGAGCCGCAGCCCATGAAACTTTAACCACGGGTCGGTGGTGGCCTATCCTGTGTCGCTGCCAGAAGCACGATCATGGCTAACTTTAGCCTTAAATAAAAGAAAAACTACTGAGGCTGGAGAGCTGCAATTTAGTATGTTTGATGATTAGAGGGTGGATGATAAACCTACCAATTTACAGCCCTCTAGCCTCAGTAGTTTTTACGATCTGAGAGCGGACAGAATAAAGTGCGGACGGACAGACAAAGCCAGCACAATGGTTTTCCTTTACAGAAAACTAAAAAGGAAAAAGGAATATTTGTGTCAGCATATATCTCGTCCTCCTCAGATATAAAACTTTTCCTCCTCACGGAACCTCAGCTAACTATGCCATATGCTAATGAGCCAACTCTAGAATGAATGCTTGACTTGTACTTAAAAGACGAGTCCAATGAAACCTCACTAGTGCAAAGACTAATAGCTGTTTAATGGGGGAAGATAATTGCAGTTGAACTAATTTGATAAAATCATAAATAAACACTCCATATATGATTTAAGCTTCATTTCAATGGCAAAAGATGTATAGCTTGAGAGAGAGAGAGAGAGAGAGAGAGAGAGAGAGAGAGAGAGAGAATCATTACCTCTTTATTTTAATACTTATTGACACCATAAAAACTGAAAATAACATTAAGTATAAATACTATTCGGCGGGCAATAAAAGATTTAGCTTTCTTCAGATCAGCCTACTCGATAGTTTTAGTTTTCTGTAAAAGAAAACTACTGAGATGGCTTTGTCTGTCCGTCCGTACTTTTTCTGTCCGCCCTCACATCTTAAAAACTGCTGAGGCTATAGGGCTGCAAATTGGTATGTTGACCATCCACCCTCCAATCATCAAACTTACCAAATTGCAGCCCCGTAGCCTCAGTAGTTTTTACTTTATTTAAGGTTAAACTTCGCCATGATCATGCGTCTGGCAACGGTATAGGACAGGCCACCAACGGGGCCATGGCTGAAAGTTTCATGGGCGGCGGCTCATACAGCACTATACGTTGTACAGAAAAATCGATGCATTTTTTTACTTATTTCTGCTTTCAGTCTTTTTATTTTTTTTATAAAAACACTTTTGTATCAAAATAACACAATAACAGAAAACATATTTTTGAAATAACGTACGAATAAAAATATGTTTGCATTAATAAACACAAACAAAAAAATATTAAAAAGTACATTTCGGACAGTAATATTCCACCTTCAGTATGTTACATTTACTGCAATTCCATTACTCTGAAAAATACTGAACATACCAAATCAGATGACAATATAACCCTAACGGTCTTCTACTATTTGAAACTACCTCCCGATAATTACATTGCACCCTATATGGCAACAAAGCGCTCGATTTTTCTTCTACGATAAATGAGAATCTCCCCGTTATGTATATATATAGCAATAAAACGATTGATCTTACTTCTAAGATAAATGACAGCTTCCCCGTTATCAGAGGATATCTAAAAGGTATCCCACACTGCTAATGGCTTGTTCTGGAGTTCTTCTGAGCAGTCTACCTTGGATCAAAAGTCCTGCGCATCCTCACTGGTAGTTCGTTACCTTATCTGAAGTTCTGGTCACCGAAACATCCTTCACAGAGAACGGTGGCTGAGCCGTTAACTCTAAAACACACACATACACACACACACATGCGCGCGCGCGCTTTGCATAAAACAGAAATGCTCTCAGTCTTTAGTACCCAGTGAGGCACATTCAAGCTCTTTCAAAATAAAGCAAAAATTAATAAAAAAAAAAAAAAACTGCTACATAACCTGAAGCACAGGGTTCATAACGAAAATGCCTATCAAATGATTTTGTTGCAGAAATCGTCGTGAAAAAATAACTAAATTTAGCGGCCAAATCTTATCTGCCACCAATACTTCTTAACATTAACTATCTTTTCACATTCGTGACATACATACGTAGATACATACATACACATACATACATAGGGCCTATATACATACATAAGCAGAAAGCAGCAAAGAAACAAATAAATTGAATATATCAAGGCGGAAGACCACAGCACTTTAAACACTCTAAAGTAGTATTTCACTCTCTCAAACTTCATAGAATACCACCATTCCCAACACTGCCAATAAGACAGTTCCCTAGCCACATCGAGGCTCTTCCGTCAATATAATAAAGATGATTCCTCTGCGATGTGCGTAGGATGCACTACCGCGAGAGACATAGGCATTAGGAATTGGAATACAGAATTTAGGCTACAGACCAAGCGCTGGGATCTGTGGGGCCATTCAGCGCAGAAATGGTTACAGAGTATAGGAGGTTTAAGAGGTGTAACAGGTGGAAAACCTCGCAGTTGCACTATGAAACAATTGTAAGGAGAAGGTGGAAAGTAAGATGGAAGAATGGTAATATGAACGGAGTTACAGTAAAAGGAATGAAAGAGGTTGCAGTTAGGGGCCGAAGGGACGCTGATATAACCTACAGTGCACCGCGTGGGGTGCACTGATGGCAATACCCACCCTACAGAGGGCAGGGGCATTAAAGACTGCACAGATCACTTACTGAAATGGGCGCATCAGGAAATCTTACAATACCTCAGCAAAAGGAAACCACTACTTCAAGCAACTCCGTCTTCACGTTCCAGGTCCAGGGATGCTGCCGACATCCAAATCTCACAGCTAACAACAACTCTTCAGCAGCACAGCAACAACAACAACCACGAAGCATGTGGCATTAATAACATTAATAAAAGTAGGACGCCTTGCGAAAAACAACTGGACTTTCTGGCAGCATCGGACGTTCATATTTTCAAGCGGTACGAAAATGAAAGCTTCGAGGCGTTGAACGTATGACCAAGGTCAGTCACTAAACACGAAAAGTGAATCGAAACGAGCATAAGCATATAGCAGTAGACGAACAGAACGTCAAACTAAAATGACTGAACGGATCTATAATAGGTCTCGTATCTTGATTCCTACCAAAATGAGAGAGAGAGAGAGAGAGAGAGAGAGAGAGAGAGAGAGAGAGAGAGAGAGAACCGGGCACCACCTAGACATCCGCAAGAACTACCACTGCTCAAGGACTACCCGACGTCACGGCTAAGCCCAAGCCAGCGTCGGAGAAGAGGATTTGCATACAGCCTCGTAGTACGGCAAGACAGGTCGTCCTTCCCTTATTTGGCATCATGACCAAGGGGGTGGGTGTTGGGGACTGGAGGTGGGTAGCCCCTGGCCCCTTTCATCCCCAATCACTCTCCCGAATCCCCAAATCAGCCCTGGTTCCTTCGCTCGCCCCCAAAAACTTCCACTTTCTTTCCTCGTGTGTCCAGAAGCGATAATGAATTTTCAACTTAGGAAACGGATTGTAGGTAAAAATACTAAGTACTTCAGTATTACCAGTTTAAATTCAGTATATTAACAAATATAAACAAATGTCAGCCATCTTTAAACCTTAAGTTTTGAGAATCATCCCAATTTCTTAATCGCGTCCACAGTGAATCAAACGTACTATCTTCCTCAACCTGCCCGAAAAAGTAGCAATGCAAGATTAGCGTTGACTGGCACACCTGGACAGGTGTACGTACTCTGTGCTGGCCACTTCGTACACAGACCTATTCACTCACACCTGTTTGTGTAGTGACCATATGCTGCGCCTCTAAGACACCTTACGACGCTCTAGATAGCATTTGACATTTACTAGTGCGGTTTCGAATCACTTACGAAAACTGAAAACATTACTACCGCAGTGTAGCATGAGATGGTGTTATGTTATCTGTAACAAAAAAAAACAAAAAAAAAAATACGACTCTGAAAAGCAGCTAGTATTAAAGAGAGAAATACAAGCTAAGAGTTTTCACAAAAGCAGAATATAGAGACAAAACTAACAAATGAAAACGGACGATAATTCTGGCCAACCCTTCTAGAAAGCAATAACTGGGCATCAGTACGACGAAAGAAGACTGAAAAATTAACAGTAATTGCGGTAACACTTCTTATGACAAACCAATACAATAACAAAAACAAAGCCATATAACAATAATAATCACGATAACACTTCTTATAACAAACCAATACAGTAACAAAAACAGAAACATACATAACAATAATATTCACGATAACACTTCTTATAACAAACAAGTACAATCACAAAAACAGAAGGCATATAACAATAACAATCACGATAACACTTCTCATAACAAACCAATACAATCACAAAAACAGAGAGCATATAACAACAATCATCAGGATAACACTTCTTATAACAAGCCAATACAATAACAAAAAACGGAAGGCATATTAATGTTATCTAAATAACGAAGACATTTACGTGACAGATTAAAAATCACGAGCTGACGATGAAAAGAACGACGAACTGCTTATATAGAAACATATAAAAAAAAGAAGTGTACGATAACTAATTCAATATTCCCATACCCCGATCCCGAACACACTTCTTCAGTCAATCACTCCGTTGCCTTCCTCCACAGCCGCCACTTCAAGCTATCAATCCCACTTCAACAGTTTCCTGTTTGTTATTAGGTCTACAGCAAAACCGATCACCGGAAACAAGTATCGAGTTGCGTTCCTCGTGCTAGCATGAGTCCCCTCAGGGGCCTCTCCTATGATCCTTACCCTCAACCCCACCCCCAACCCCTTGCGTTCTACATCGTTAAACTACGAAATGAATAATTTTTTTTTTTTTTTTATTTTACGAAAACATTTTTTTTAAATGTTCTTCAATAACATCTCCCCAAAACCCCTCAAGTTCTACATCGCTAAAAACACAAAATGATTCGCTTTTTATTTTTTGTTTTACGAATGAAATTTTATTTAAATGGTGTTCAATAAACCCCCGTCCCCTGACCCCTCATGTTCTACATCGCTAAAACCACAAAATTAATAATTTTTTATTTTTTCATTTTCGGAAAACATTTATTTTAAAATGGCTTCAATAACATCCCCCCCACCCCAACCCCTCATGTTCTACATCGTTAAACCAAGAAATGAATAATTTTCTATTTTTTAATTTCAGGCAAAAATAATTTTTAATGGTCCTGTATCAGACAGTCAGGTGGCTGTGTTTTTGCAGCTTGGTCAGACTTTCCGTTTTTCCTTTTGACTTTTTCTTCGCCGTTTACTGAAAGAAGACGTTTAGAAATGAAACAGGCGCTTCCTTACACGCCCACTGCAAGAGAGAGAGATGATAAAAATTCTCATCCTCATTTTCACTGATAACAACGACTGTGTGTTTCAGAGAGAGAGAGAGAGAGATGATAAAAATGATCATCCTCCTTTTCACTCATGACAACGATTGTGTGTGTGTGAGAGAGAGAGAGAGAGAGAGAGAGAGAGAGAGAGAGAGAGAGAGAGACCACCAAGCTAATGATTGCGTTCATTTGCGTGCTGCCTCAAATGCACGCATTTCCATGACGTAGAAAAAAAAAAAAAAAAATCGGGCAATTCAATATGAGAGGACCGGATGGGCGGATATCGATCGATTTTAACTATGGATGGACAAAAGTCATTGTAACGAATTTACGACCGTTCCTTCCCTCTAATTATTCACGTGAGGTTTCTAAAAAAAAATCAAACATGGAAGCAAAAGCATTAAAAAAATGCAACACACATAGCTAACAAAAAAAAAAAAAAAAAAATGGAAACTGACTATCAGAAAAAGCCTCGCGCGAATTCATCAGTTTGTATCTTATCCATTCAAGACAGATGATATACACTGTAAAAATTCCAATCTTGAGAGAGAGAGAGAGAGAGAGAGAGAGAGAGAGAGAGAGAGAGAGAGAGAGAGAGAGAGAGAGAGAGGGTGCATTTACCTGTCTGTATTGTTTCATACGACCTTGATCACATCTTCCATCGTAGCAATATACAGATAAAATTATATATATATATATATATATATACAGTGCATATACATGTGTATATATATACATATACATATATATGTATATATATATACACAAACATCATGTGTTGAAACAAGGATTTTCAAATACTTTCCAATTTGGCAATCAACACCATCCAAGCCGTAACATTCTGTTTTTCTTATATTTTACTGTAAGAATTCCAAGCAACAACAGAAACGAAGTAAAACGAGGATAAAGAAATGAAGAAAAAAAAAAAAGAGGCTATGGCCTTACACACCAACTGCTTGTAACGCAAAGGCACGCAACTGCGCAAGCGCATCGAAAGCAAAATTCCTCGCTCACTCTTAGGTCAACACTGAAGATGATTCCTAAGCAGCAGAGATTGGAAACACACTCCAGACAAAACAACATTCATCTTCATCACGAGGAGAGAGAGAGAGAGAGAGAGAGAGAGAGAGAGAGAGAGAGAGAGAGAGAGAGAGAGAGAGAGAGAGAATCTTTTGAGAGTGAGAGAGAGAGAGAGAGATGAAATCCATTACGAATCTTTTGAGAGAGAGAGAGAGAGAGAGAGAGAGAGAGAGAGAGAGAGAGAGAGAGAGAGAGAGATGAAACCCCATACGAATCTTTTGTGTGAGAGAGAGAGAGAGAGATGAAACCCCATACGAATCTTTTGTGTGAGAGAGAGAGAGAGAGAGAGAGATGAAATCCCATACGAATCTTTTATGTGTGTGAGAGAGAGAGAGAGAGAGAGAGAGAGAGAGAGAGAAATCCATATCTTTTATGTGTGTGAGAGAGAGAGAGAGAGAGAGAGAGAGAGAGAGAGAGAGAGAGAGAGAGAGAGAATTCAATCCCACAAGAATCTTTCAGCCGACTCCCATTGACTGGATAAGTTTCTTCTATCTTAGCCTTGGTAACTCATCAATAAGAATTAAACTTAATACTTATCACGATTACCGTGATGGCTTAAGCTACCCGGGAGGCCTTCTCACATCCCCCACCCCTCCTACAACCCCCAAGCACCGTATTGGCGCTGCAACTCATTAAATTACTTTAGGCATAAGCGTTGCAGCCGCCTATCACAACAAGTTTATTAAACGTAAACAACATCAATCAATCAAGTGCTACGACATACGCCGTGTGTGTGTGTGTGTGTGTGTGTGTGTGTGTGTGTGTGTGTGTGTATGTTTTCTAAAGGACAGACAAGGAACAGTGGTTAAGGAAATATAACTAAACATACACGTCTTGTAAGACATTTCGAAATGAATGAGATGCTCTCTCTCTCTCTCTCTCTCTCTCTCTCTCTCTCTCTCTCTCTCTCTCTCTCTCTCAGGTTAATTAGCAACAAAGATATACAAATATAAAATGAGTGTGTTTGTTCTAAAGAACGGACAAGCAACAATGGTAAAGAAATATAATCAAAACACATTTTGCAAGAAATTTATCAGTCAATATGATGCTCTCTCTCTCTCTCTCTCTCTCTCTCTCTCTCTCTCTCTCTCTCTCTCTCAGGCTGATTAGCAACAAAGATATAGAAATATAATGTGTGTGGTCTAAAGAGCGGACAAGCAACAATGGTAAAGAAAAATAATTAAACACAAGCTTTTTACAAAGGATTTCACAATGAATCAGATGCTCTCTCTCTCTCTCTCTCTCTCTCTCTCTCTCTCTCTCTCAAGGTTAACTGACAACGAAGGATAGAGAAATATAATTGGACACGTAGTGCTAATAAGACTACAAAATTCTAAAGAAATCTTGAAGCACCCTCTACCCGCAATGTCTTCATTAGACTAAATGGTTCGCAAGCGTCAGTGACTACCTCGAGGGAACCATTAAAAAAGACAAACGATCGAGATAAGTAGAGAGAGAGAGAGAGAGAGAGAGAGAGAGAGAGAGAGAATCATTACCTCTATTCTAAATATTTAATGACTTCAAGAAACTGAAAAATAACTCAAAGTTAAACACTATTCAGAAGATAAGAAATTCAGCTTTCTTCAGATCAGCCTACTGGCGAAGATATTTCACTGCTATGATGTTCTGTTTGTCCGCTGGTGAGAGAGAGAGAGAGAGAGAGAGAGAGAGAGAGAGAGAGAGAGAGAGAGAGAGAGAATCATTACCTCTATTCTAAGTCCCTACTGCCTTCATATTAACTGAAAAATAACACAAAGTTTCAACACTGTTTACAAGAAGAGAAATTTAGCTTTCTTCGGATCAGCCTACTGGTGAAAAAATATTTCACTGCCATGATGTTTTGTCTGTCCGCTGCTAAGAGAGAGAGAGAGAGAGAGAGAGAGAGAGAGAGAGAGAGAGAGAGAGAGAGAGAATTTTAGATGTTTACATGTCAACAGCCCACCGTGGGCAAAAACTTGCACGGCACCTCGAAACTAGATCTAGTTGCTTGCTTAGTCAGCGTTAACATACACCAGGTGCACCTATGAATTATGTAAAATTCTCGGCAGTCTGGCAAATGGCTTCGATTTCCACAGACCCGAAAATGGTGCCACCCACGCTAATTACCTGTACGTTGCTGTTTATTTTTTTAATGTTTTAATAGTCACTGAAGGCCACGCCAGTGTCTATTCTCCTTTGCGTGTTTTATGAATGCTATTACGTAACAAAACTGTTATTAAAGATTTTCATAGTTTTCTTAAAATAATAATGAATTATTAAAACGAATATTTTGTTGCTCACGATCTACAAAACGAAACTGCTGCATATTTACATAACTGTTTCAAAAAATGAAACATATAAAAATGTGCAACTCTGTGGTATGCGTATACTAAAACAAAACAGCTGTTCAAAAGCTGTAACTATCATCAATTTATAACGAACACATTCAATTATATAACTCACGCGACATCTCCGTAACGGTTCTTTACAATATAATTTTCTTTCAGCTACAAATTTCTATATAATTTTCTTTCGATTACAATCCCAATTATGATCAGAAGAACCACTCTTAATATGTCCACAAATGTCAACCCTGCTGTTCTTTCTATAACACCAAAAACGAAAAAGGACAAACCACTGGATCCTCACGTTTTTAAGATTCAAGTCAGGACAAAACATTCCTCAGGTTCAACGGTTTTGGACATGGCCAAGACTGGACACACGAAATTTGGGAGTGGAAGCAAGTGTCTTTGTTGTTGATTTTTCGTACTGTTGCTAACCAACATATCTGGTAAAAAGTGACCATTAGATTCTATATACATACTTCAGCCTAAAAATCAATAATAACGATTGCCACTTGGCTATTCCAGCTCTAATAAATATATCTGAATTCATCAGGTATACGTATGCATCAGCGGCAATACACTTTTATCCTTCTCGTGGTCAGGTCGGTAACGTAACCTCGTTCTGATACTCTGGATGAAAGTTCGAATCCTGCTACGGACATCAGAATTACTTCATATTCTCGCAATGGGATCTAAGGCTTTGTGGTGACAATCGTATCCAAAAGGTGTGAAGAATTCGAGAAGTTAGGAGCGTACAATGGTAATTACAATCATATAAATATCTGGTGAGAGGTAACCAGTAGAATCTATATACAATTCCAGACAGGTTTAGTACGAAAAGCAATATTTGAAATCGTTAACATCAACAAACCATTCCTACTTTTATTTTGCATCTGCTTAGAGAGCTTGGAAACCAAACGCTGCTAAAATCACTGTACGTGTTCAAGAGCAGATCCCACACGTGTTAATTTTTACATTTACTTGCTTATTCATTTATTCAATTTATTCATTTACTTGGTTATTCATTTCCTTGGACGTTCCTGGACCTCGCTCCCTGCCTTGCCTGGAAAGACCAGCGCTCATCACATATTGTCCAATACCCAAATTTAGGCAGCATCATGGACGCTAGACAGCCCATGTTCGTGTCGAAAAAAATACCGAGCATTTACATGGATACATTTTTATGATTATTATACGTCCAACCAATTAACATTCTGCCTAATATGTATCTATATTTTTATGATTATTATACGCCCAGCCAATTAGCATTTTCCCCAATATGCGCTGTCGATGAATGCAGTCGCTTATAATGATAATACCAGGACGATGATAATTCTTTATTGATGACATGGAAAATATATGCTAATCTCGGTAAGCAGATATGTAAATTAACTTACTTATCTACAAGTATTTCGGAACGTTAAATTCCTTACGGTTAGAAACCTGAGAGAGAGAGAGAGAGAGAGAGAGAGAGAGAGAGAGAGAGAGAGAGTACCAGCAACGTCTATCAGTCCTGTACCCTCAGCACCCTTCCCCTTTGCCCATTTCTAGAAATAATGGTATCCAGTACATTACCCAGGAACGGCCGTTACGTCATCAACTTTCCTCTCCCCTTCCCGGTACCTAAAAATTCTCTTCCTTCGGACAAGCCTCGCCTTTCTTTTTCGCTCTATTTTTATCGTCTGTGTTCGCGCTATCTGGTCAACAGTGCACTCCACGATAAGGGTTTGTTTATTAGCCTCGTGTCTTTGTAATGATCATCATAAAATCTACTTGGTAATCCTCAAGAAATTTCACTTTTCGTATAATGTTAAAAACCTTAAAATTAGTTTGTGCCACAACTGAGAGGATACATATAATATATATATATATGTATTAAATTTATATACATACATATATATATATAATATATACATATTATATATCATATATGTAATGTAAAACTTGTCACTATTTGATGAAATGAAATAGCTATTGTCACACAATTCTGCTTCCCTCAAATATATCGCTCACCAGCACGAATCTACCTTTATTTGTGTCAAAACTATCGTCGAATTTAAGCTGGGCTGTCTCATATATATATATAAAAAAATTAAATGATAAATTTGTTATTAAAAAGTGGAGCCTACGAGACAATTTGACCCAAAATTGTAATTTATTTAATTCAAAGTATCTTACTTCCTTTAACATAATATTTTACTTCGAAAATATGGTGAATATTTATCCTTTATATACCTGTTAAATCATCCTGAAACTTTAGGATATCATTTGTCATTATCTCTATCCCCGTCCCATGAGGAAAAACAAACAAATGTAACAAAAATAAAAACAATGTAACAAAAAAAATTATCGAAACCATTCGGTTACTCGCCACGCAATAAATCAATCCGCCTTTCCACAACCACCTTCCATTCGTTCAAGCTTTCCAAGACGGGGCACAATTGACCTCCCACAATGGAAGCGTAAATCACGAACAATATATCAATGGACACTATAAAACAGCCACGGGAGGGACGCATATGAACTCAGAAGATCTTACGTAAGGCTAGACAGCTGAATGGGGCACCAGCGAAAAATTTGCCGAGATTCGTTGGGGGTTCTTACGTAAGCAAATTGCTTTAGCATAGACGAACCTTTTGGCTTTTACAGTCTCTATGGACAGTAAATGTACGGATCTTAAATATATTGCCTTTTACACGAGACCTGTGAGGATAACAAAACCACGGTTTTAGAGAAATGTTCGTTTGAAAATTCCCATTTTTTTTTAAACAACTACAGAGCAGATTCTTCACGACTGTAGCAAAGGCTATTCTGACTACATGACGTGAGGGCAATTAAAGCCTGCATGACCTCTCAAGAGTGAAATTGCATGCTTCGTGATTTATCATCTCTGTATTCTGTGAAATGAAGACATTCACGGCAAGATAGTGATATCAATGACGTCACTTTAAATGAACGCGATATTCTGATACACGGGACTTCTTAAAATAACTCTAAACCCAAAGTTATTTGGTTTTCAAAGAATTTAGCAGAGAAATGACTAAAAGTTATGATGAAGGGTTACGTGAAGTAAAGAAGATATATAGTTTGTTATAAAAGAAAGCTCAAAAAATTATATTTTTCTTTAGAGTTGGTGATAAAAATATTGCGTGCATCCCACTTGTACGAAAAATTGTGCAAGTTAACATAACTCAGTAAAAAAAAAAAAAAAAAAAAAAATATATATATATATATATATATATATATATATATATATATATATATATATATATATATATATATATATATATATATATATATACATATACACATAATAAATCAGCCTCCAAAACTTTAAAGACACTAATATTTTTCTTGAAGTTGAATGAGACACAGCATGAATTCTAATCGATCTTATTTTACTTGACAAATATATATACCTGACAGCAACGTCTTCCCTGTCTTTATTAGGCATGCACATAGCATAACATTTTGGTATCCTGCTGATGTGCATAGTAATTTTTTTAACCAGAAAACAATAGATACAAGACATCGGCTACTAACGCACACAAACGTGTGTATGTATATATATATATATATATATATATATATATATATATATATATATATATATATATATATATATGTGTGTGTGTGTGTGTGTGTGTGTGTGTGTGTGTGTGTGTGTGTGGAATAAGACTCTCGTTATCACAGTTCCTGGGACGTTTTTATGGCCATAAATCCACATGAGCAGCCATATATACTTGCACATATCACAAACTACATAAATATTTATAAAATAAAACACATATAAAAAAGAAGCAGGAAAACTGTGGCTTTTCAATAAACCAATGTAATTTTTTGCCCAATTTTTCCCCCCCTTTTTTTTATCCGTATCAAAGTAGATAATTTTCCCTAAGTACTGGTAAAATTGGCAAATATACAGTTATTCCATCGTTCCACAGAATTAATTCAAATATGCAGTTTCCCACCTCTAATTATTCATTACATTTTATAGTCAAATTATTTTCACAGTATCCAGTCCTCACTAGAACAAATGCGATATATTTGTAAATCTAGTTTCAATTTATGTTTTAAAGAAATGTAAAATTACAGCTAAAACTTTTTCTTTTATCTACGTTTTAGCTCTGACCAATAAAAGAAATTCTAAAATTTAATTTCATCTTTATTCTATAACTTTATGTTCAACATCATCAACTTTGTTTTAATTACCCACAAATTAATACTAAATACCATTTTATTACCCAATTTATAAAAATAAAGAAAATGTATCATCTGCTTCTATTTATTCATTTCTAAATATCTGCCAAGATATTACAATTCTTTCTCGTTATATTATAAAAAAAATGAAAATTTATCACGTGTTTATACCGAAACTCATACTTATCAATTCGTACCAAAATAAGCTAGACCCCAATTTATTTCTGAAATCGATCAAGATATTAAAAAAAAATTTTTCACTATTCACTTCCCCCTTCGTAAACTTAACGACGATAATTTAAACCCTTTACAGAGTATAACGCTAACGATTATTAACGAATTACCCACAGAACGTGCGCGCGCGTCAGCACAAAAGGACACGCAGGCTACTCGATCATCTGATTATTAAAGGAACTCGCAGAGGAATCTCCTTCAGCAAGGGGCTCGTGTGTGTAAGTGTGTGTGTGTGTGTATGAGGGTAGTGGTAAGGGGGAGAGGGTAAGGGCGTGATGATATGGGGGGGTAGATACCTTGGGGCACATATGTCAGGAGGGTATTGGTACAGACGTCTCCTTATCGCCCAGAGATGGATTGAAATCTAATTGCAGCCCACCACTGAGAGAGAGAGAGAGAGAGAGAGAGAGAGAGAGAGAGAGAGAGAGAGAGAGAGATTAACGGGACCAAAATATATTGCTGTGGGATGAGGGTTACTGCTTCTGGGGTTATTGCCACGGGCTGATGAAGACGGATTACTCTCGACGCTAGGTGGGTTGAAATTGTCATACAATTACAACCTCAAAGGGGATTTATGGGCGTGCAGGACCAAGTATGGACGCTTGTGTTCGGCACTGGTCTCACTCACGCATACAAACATACATACATATACTGTACTGTATATATATACGCAGAATATATATATTATATATATATAATTATTGGTTCAAGAATATAGCCTAATCCGCAACGAGGAAATACATTACAGAAGATTCAGACTGGATTAATTTGTGATTAGGAAAAACCTCTGAGTCCTGAGGATCGGGCGAATTCAGTAAAATAGAGAACGCTCAGTAACTGTTTCGACTACACAAGAGTTAACTGCTGAATAAAGTAACGAAACTTTATAAACAAGTAAAAAACGCGCCGGAGTTTATTCGGTGCAATCTAGTTTTCTGTACAGCAGCTACAGCCTATAATCAAGGCCGCCGAAAACAGATTCATCTTTCGGTGGTCTCGGTAAAATGCTGTATGAGCCGCCGCCCATGAAACTTCAACCACGGCCCGATGGTGGCCTATCCTATATCGTTTCCAGAAGCACGATTATGGCTAACTTTAACATTAAATAAAATAAAAACTACTGTGGCTAGAGGGCTGCAATTTGGTATGTTTGATGACTGGAGGGTGGATGATCAACATACCAATTTGCAGCCCTCTAGCCTCAGTAGTTTTTAAGATCTGAGGGCGGACAGAAAAAGCGCGGACAGAAAAAAGTGCGGGCGGACAGACAGAGCCGGCACAATAATTTTCTTTCACAGAAAACTAAAAGGCTAGTTTCCATTGCAGTTTCCGAGTAAAATAAGCAGCTCGTCCAGAGTTCTGCCAAGGGGCCAAGTCCTCCAGGGCCAAGTCTATGATGCACTGACACTCCAAGCTCACGAATCATTCTCTCAACCCCTTTGTCTAGGACCGAAGGGCGTAGTTGTTCTATCACGAATGATTATTACCTCGCCAAGGAGAATGTAGTTTTTTTGTTTGTTTGTCTCTTGGCATGATCACGAGAAGAGATGGCCGTAGATTTTTACGCAAATTTTAGCACAAGTGGGTCCCATGACAGACAGCGAGTCCTTCAATTTTCAGCCTGACAGGAATGTAAATTTATGAACAAAGGGCCGCTTTGGGGCATGTGTCCAGTCTAGTTTCAATCAGTCTATGCTTAAGAAACCTTATGCACCATTATCACTGAATTCTTTAACATAATAATTACTTCGTTGACATGCAAGCATTTAAATTCTCAAAAAGCCATGACAAAGAAAGAGAAGGGAATAATAAACAAAGTCAACAATAATGAAGAAGGATAAATAGGAATTCTGAAAATAAAAGTCCTCCCACACAAAACAAGAGAGAAGAGAGAGAGAGAGAGAGAGAGAGAGAGAGAGAGAGAGAGTCAACCAATGCACTAATTGCATACCGGGTTTTAGGTTACCTAAATTTCTACTGGCAAACTTTCCAAGAATAAAAGATCAACTTTTTTGAACTTTCATTCACTTACGAAAAGTTAATGAATATTTTACTATTTAATAAAATAACCTATCTCCTAGATCTTCAGTATGTCAAATCGGCATTAACTGACTAAAGTAAACCAGAGAAATTTCGAAAAAATTATATATCACATGTCATCTGACACACACAGGCATATACAGTATATATTTGTATATATAGATATACACATATGTAATATAAAATAATAATAACTGGAAAAAAATGCAAAATGCACGCAAATCTATCCTTCTCTAACTATAAGTAAATTCAGCAGCGATAAGTTCATTACCAGACAATGTAGAAATACATTTGAACTTATTATTACACTGCCGTATGTCACGAACAAAACCATATATTACAAGAACAAATATATATATATTATAAAGCATACAACCGAACGAACGAATACACACACACAAATTCTTCTCGGACCGAGAACGAAATCTGTTTCGAAATGGGGAAGAATTACCGAGTGGAAATTTGTCCCAAAAGAAAATAGTAACACGAGTCACGCCACAAATCACGGTCTTATCGCGGAATCGCCTGAATCCCTATGTTGTGGGGGTGTGGGGGCATGTGGGTGTAGATACGTACGGAGGGTGTGGGTGTACTGGCAGAGGGTGTAGGTATAAAGTATTTCGTTGAGAATTAATGTGGGCAAGAGAGAGAGAGAGAGAGAGAGAGAGAGAGAGAGAGAGAGAGAGAGAGAGAGAGAGAGAGAGAGAAGAATTAATTTGTAATTCTATGGAGTATGACTGCATGTACCGTACTTTTTAAAATTTTCTTACTGTTATGCTTTTGTGATGATCTGAAAAATTATGATGAACTAAGCTTGCTAAATGATTCATATAGAGAACTCAGTTTAATACTATTATTGTCATCAGCACAAAAACACAAAAAATAAGGAAATTTAAACAATAAAACCTATACATTTTCATGCAATAGAAAGTAACTATTTAAAGCCAGAACATATATAGTTGAGCCTATCAACTGGAAAGTGGTGTCTATAAATACCTGAAAAACTATAAAACAAATTTTTCTTACCGAATTTCCTTTGACAATACAAAGCGTTTAAATTGTGTGTAAAATTAAAAACAAAGAAATCACACTTTGTGTCATTAGTCTCCCCTTTCATTCGGCCATTAACAAGGCTCCTGACTAATTACCATACTTTCCCACTAATTGCCTTTTTTTTTTTTAGGTCATAGGCATATAATCCTAAGTACATACATATTCAATAACCCAGATTTCTTCATAAAATCCACTTTCACTCTCCATTTTAGATACTCATATTTCATTAACCAATATCGGTAGCGATGACCTGAGTTGTAACGCCAATTTATACAATAAACTGTTGACATAAGACTTCTTTTAATATTATAGCTAGGTGCCTCAAATACACGGGAGAACTTTCTCAATTCATCATATTATAACATTTCCAATTTCAACACAAGGTTTAAACGTGTCAGGAATATATGCCATACCGTTGTAACATTTACCCCAAACATTACAGCAAACTGTAGTTCAGATTTGCAGGTCATTAATGTATACTTTCTACACCTACACACACACACACACACACACACACACACACACATATATACATACATATATATATATACATATATATATATATATATATATATATATATATATATATATATATATATAAATATATATATATATATATATATATATATATATAAAAAGGCAAATGTCACGAAGGAAAATTGAAACAACGTGGCATCTGCCTTTATTTATACATTCATCACGTTCCATACCTTCCTGAATTAGTAATACACACACACACACACACACACACATATATATATACAGATGACATCGTCTGACATTTCTTCTCACATAATTTCACATCCAACGCAAAAAAGTCATTCGCGCAACAACATAACCGACAAAAGAGGCAGAACAACACATTAAAGTGTAACTTTGTAACGAACCTAACATAAACCACATGAGTCCCATCAGGAAAGTGACACTCGCCAACGACACACAACGACTTTCAACAATCTAACGAGATGGTGTGGGAATTAACAACACATGTTCACAGAGAAGATGACAGCATTTTTTTTTTAACTTGGATGAACGAACAATCGAATTTACAGTGTCACTCGGCTACACGGGGCGACAGTGAGCTATACATTGACGCAAGCTTTTCGTTGACAATAGGCCTTTGTAGTTAAATCATCCATATTTTCGGATATTAAATAAACAATTATTCCATGTACATATATCTCAGTACAGAGTAACTTTTTTATTATTATCTGAAAGTACAGATTATATAATTACTCAGGTTTATTGGCAAAGAAAATATTCTCTCATAATATGTGTGGCTCACCATAAAATATATGTCTGTACAAAATATATTTTTAATTAAAAATATATGAACATAGATACAACAGAATCATTATATCTTAAGCCACACTTATTATGACGAAATCTTGTCTTTGACAATAATTGATTACCTGAGTAGTTAAATAATCTATATTTCCACATAATAACAAAAAAATATATTCTCTACATACATAATGTACGTAGATGCAACAGAATAATCTTATTGCAAGCCACAGTTATTTAGATGAAAACGTTTCTTTGACAATAAGCCTTAGTGATTAAATAATCTATATTTCCACATAATAACAAAGAATATATTCAGTACAGATATACATGTACGTAGATATAACAATCATTTTATAGTGAGCCACACATATCATGAGAAAATCTTTCCTTTGGCAACAAACCTGAGTAATGATAGAATCTATACTTCCAGATAATAAAAAAATTTATTCTGTACTGACATATAATAAGTCACTCTTCTTTAGACGAGATCATTTCTTTGACAATAAACCTGTGTAGCTGAATAATCTGTACGTTCAGAAACCAATAAAAAATATATTCCGCACAGACTTATATGTACATAGATGCAACGGAATCGTTTTATCGTGATCTCCAGCCATAACTGTCCTATGTACGACAGCTTCAAGTCGGCTGAGTAACAACACGAAGACGGCGCGTGGGCGCGCAACTGTGATTGATGACTTAAACCACACCACGTCCCCGGAAAAAAAAAGAGAAGCAGAAAATATAAACAATCTGACACCTTCATCTGCCATATAACGAAAATACTAGGGCTTTCATTTATACAAACTGACATTCTCTCTCTCTCTCTCTCTCTCTCTCTCTCTCTCTCTCTCTCTACCACCTTGCACTTTCTTCTACGCTATCAAAAAATACTCGCGCTTTAATTTAGTTTACAAACTGACATTCTCTCTCTCTCTCTCTCTCTCTCTCTCTCTCTCTCTCTCTCTCTCTCTCTCTCTCTCTCTCTCTCTCTCTCAACAATCTTGCACTTTCTTCTACCGTATCAAAAGAATTCTCAAGCTTTCACTTAATATACGAAATGACATTCTCTCTCTCTCTCTCTTTCTCTCTCTCTCAACAATCTTGCATTTTCTTCTACCGTATCAAAAGAATTCTCAAGCTTTCACTTAGTATACGAATTGTCATATCTCTCTCTCTCTCTCTCTCTCTCTCTCTCTCTCTCTCTCTCTCTCTCAACCACCTTGGACTTTCTTCTACCCTATCAAAAAATACTCAGGCTTTCATTTAGTATACAAAATGACCTCTCTCTCTCTCTCTCATACCCACACAATCATCACGCTTAAATTCACTGTAATAAATGAAATAGTCTAACCCACTTCGGATAGTTAAAAGATCTTGCACTTCCGGTTCTAAACAAATATTTCAGAATGGCATTTCTGGTTCCATACCCATTTCTAAACGAGTCTGCCCTACCACAGCAGACTAACTACCAAGTACGTAATTGGCTACTTAAATGAACAGAGACATAACGGATTAACTGACAACGGGCCTAAATCGTTGGGTGCCCCGGTGGGATAGATCTCGAGGCCGCCTGTGACACTTTATGTGTGTGTGTATATATAATATATATAAATATATATATATATATATATATATATATATATATATATATATATATATATATATATATATATATATATATATATATATATATATATATATATGTATATATATATATATATATATATAAATATGCGTAAGCTAACTGCATGTAATTTCGTGTCAAAAGTAATCATGATAACTGTTTTAATATAAAAATGTAGAAAAAGTATTGAAAAAACATTAATTTATCATTACGGTGGCCTTCGCAAGGGGCAACAGATGTTCCCCTGATAATCTCCATCTGAACTTCGAGTCAAACTGTAGGCAGAGAGAGAGAGAGAGAGAGAGAGAGAGAGAGAGAGAGAGAGAGAGAGAGAGAATCAACTTCGTTTAATCATGTCGGTATCCCCCAAGGCAACATTCTCACAATTTAACGAAAGAGGAAGGAACATTATTTTGCGGCTGATAATAACCAAAAACCAAACCATCACGGGCTTCTAATAAAGAAAACACAATGAAAACTATCAGACAGAGCGTCTCCCTATAAATAACGCCCTGTAGGAAAACGCCCCCAAACTCAAAAGCGCCTGGGCGGTAGTGGCTGATGACATCATCGTTGACAACAAACATCTGACTGTGTTCGCGGAGGTTGTACAGGACTTCTTCCACGCACGCGCACACGGCTTATTAGATGAGAGAGAGAGAGAGAGAGAGAGAGAGAGAGAGAGAGGAATGAAGCCACTGTTAATCACTCTGCAAGCCGTGGTTTTGCTGAACACACGCACACACAGAGAGAGAGAGAGAGAGAGAGAGAGAGAGAGAGAGAGAGAGAGAGAGAGAGAGAGAGAGAGAGAAGGAAAATTTTTTAATCACTCTGCAAGCCGTGGTTTTGAACACACGCACACACAGGAGAGAGAGAGAGAGAGAGAGAGAGAGAGAGAGAGAGAGAGAAAGAGAATCGAGAGAGAGAGAGAGAGAGAGAGAGAGAGAGAGAGAGAGAGAGAGAGAGAGAGAGAGACGAAGCATCTTTTAATCAAATTGTAAACCACGGTTTTGTTAAAACGGAGAGAGAGAGAGAGAGAGAGAGAGAGAGAGAGAGAGAGAGAGAGAGAGAGAGAGAGATCTTTTAATCAAGCTGCAAGCAGTGCTATCTTAAAATACACCCAGCAATTAACAAAACAGTTTTTTAAAATAAATTTGTTCAGCGATTACGCTCAGTTTATTTCTCTGATCTTAAATTTCACAAAATAAATAAATAATTCCAAAACATATAGACACCAGATAAACGCCGCTAGACATTTAAAATTACTTGAAAAAAAACACTGACATTAGATAAAAAAATATATTTCCTGGAATGAAAAGCGGCTTAGACAGGCGCACGTTTTAACAGACGAAGTTTCAACATTTTCTCCGTCTGTGAACTCAAAAGACTGGGGTGTTTTTGTCCTTATCAGGGCGACGAATTAACCAGGAAAGTCTAAAAATATAATGAACACCAACGTTTATCTTTTTTTAGGCACCAAAAACAGCTATGAGCTTCTCCTACACTCGCTCGTTCATCAAACAAAGAGTAATTTGTCTCGGTGATAATTACGGGTTCGGCTAACATAACAAAACACGAGTGCTTATTATGGTAACGCATTCGTGAAAGGTTTTTTCTAATAATATAAATGAAGAGAGAGAGAGAGAGAGAGAGAGAGAGAGAGAGAGAGAGAGAGAGAGAGAGAGAGAGGGGTATATGAGAACATATTCGTGAAAGGTTTTTTCTAATAGTATAACTGAGAGAGAGAGAGAGAGAGAGAGAGAGAGAGAGAGAGAGAGAGAGAGAGAGAGAGAGAGAGAGAACCCCAAGAAGAACCCCACGAAGTGACAAGGGCAATAAAGGACAAACACAGACACCGAGTTGACAAAATCACAGAACAATTCTGATCATCATCTAATTGCACCAACATCTGTGCTGTGAACGGAAAGCAGAAATAAATACCACGCTTCATTCTTTTAATATTTCAAAAGGAAATATTGCATAACATAAAAAAATGCACTCAATAACGAAAATAATAATAACAATACTCATCATTCTCCCCCAAGGCCACAAACAAAGACCCCGAGGCAGACCAAAAAATACAAAAATATACTTGACACTCGGATAAAAAGAAATTCTTTACAGCGGCATGACAACAACTCCAGGAAGTACCGACGAAGATAGCGGAGTGAAAGAGTGATAAATGGGACGAACTGGCGTTTTGAAAAATGTGATAAAGAGACCAAAATAAAATTTGTCGGAGAAGGAAACTGATCAAAGTGAAATTTGGAATGTAGAAGTGGTTTCCTCTTTGCTGAATGAACAGAGATAACAGATTCCTTTGCTCTTACCGATAATTTTCACAAAATGACACAAATAAACTTTTCATCATGAATTAAAAAAAAGAATTAGCTTATCAATACCAACGAAAGTAAATTAACAGGAAGCAATATGACAATTCTTGTAACCAAACAGTAAAACTAAAATAAAAAACCAAAATCCTTATTCATGCATTAAAGTAAAATCTAAATTAAAAATTCAAAATATTATTCGTGCATTAAAGTTAAATTAAGATAAAAACTGAAAGCCTTATTCCGGCATTAAACTAAAAATACAATGAAACAAGTAACGAAGAAAGGGAAGTTTATTCGGCGCAATCGAATTTTCTGTACAGCCACTAAAGCGTATAATCAAGGACACCGAAAACAAATCTATCTTTCGGTGGTCTAGGTATAATGCTGTATGAGCCACGGCCCACGAAACTTTAACCACGGCCGGGTGGTGGCCTATCCTACATCGCTGCCAGAAGCACGATAATGGCTAACTTTAATGTAAGACATGGTTACATACAGAGTGAAACTTTCTGAAGCAACAGAATCAATTACATCACGGAGAGAGAGAGAGAGAGAGAGAGAGAGAGAGAGAGAGAGAGAGAGAGAGAGAGAGAGAGAGAGAGAGAGAGAGAGAGAGAGAGAGAGAGAGAGAGAGAGAGTCCATCCCGGTGGGAGTAAAGATTGCCTCGTCGGGGCACTCCCGTTTTATTAATTATAATTATGACTGAGAGAGAGAGAGAGAGAGAGAGAGAGAGAGAGAGAGAGAGAGAGAGAGAGAGAGAGGAGAGAGAGAGGGGGCAAATAATGATAAGAAGGACATGTAACACAAATACAAAGCGAGAACACATAGTATACTTTCGTTTAAATGAAAAATTCTAATTATGGGATTAATCCTAAGACCTTCTATAACCAATTCCCAGCATTTAAGCCAGTGCCTTCTATAATCGATTTAACCAGCTGAGAACCTAAATATATAACTCATACAGACAAAAGTAAAACTGTCATCCCTACCACATTATATCCAGTGAGGTACAGAATAAGATAAATAGTGGTCTGCGGCCACAGCTGTTACCTGCAAAGAAAAGAAAAGAATATTAATGATCAATACCTGATGATAAATAATATAAAATTATGTCACTAGTTCACAAAAAATCAGTATTTACTATTATTAACCCAATGCAGATACACATACACATGCACGTGTACACACGTGTGTACGTAAGAATGTAAGTGAGCGTAAGTGCAATTTTTGCAAAACTCTGTAAGTGTTTGTTTAAAGTGCACTTTTTGCAAAACTATGTGTGTGTGTAAGTGAAATTTTTGCAAAACTATGTTTTTGTGCAAAATTGTAATTTTTGCAAAACTATGAGCGTGTGTGTAAAAGTGAAATTTTTGCAAAACGATGTAAATTTGTGTAAAATTATAATTTTTGCAAAACTATGAAAGTGTGCAAAAGTGCAATTCTTGCAAAACTAAGTGTGTATGTGTGCGTAAAGTGTAATTTTCGCAAAACTATGTAAGCGTGTGTGTAGAATTGTAATTTTTGCAAAACTAAGGAAGTGTGTGTGTAAAAGTGTAATTTTTGCAAAACTTTATTTACACCTTTCCTTATACCGAGGGAACTTGCACTGAGGACAAGGCCCTTGATCAGGAACCACAACGTTTCACTCACTACGTCTGCGCCTACGTCACGTGACCTCTCCAACAAGGCCTGAGTCTGTTTTCCTCTCCCAATATTCGCCCCCCTGAAACCGAACACGATGCCAAACGATTTGTTTAAGGCTCGAGGCTGACTTAAACGCCTCGCGGAGTGACACGCCTCTTATCACTTGATAACCTCCTTCGTGATTTATGACGCGAGAGGAATAATTATTTACCAACTCACAAATGCCACAAAAGAACAGAGAGAAGGCTTATGAGACGTCAAGAGAGATTTTTTAGATAAGGGACGAGGCTACGATCTCTGGGTGCCAGAGCTGGTCTGTGCAGTGAGGAAGGAAGTGTCAGATATAGGCTACTCAGAGTCTGCAGATACGGGCTACGGGATTCTACAGATACCGGGCTACTCAGAATCTACAGATACAGGCTACGAGATTCTACAGATATAGGCTGCGAGATTCTACAGATACAGGCTACGGGATTCTACAGATACAGACTACGAGATTCTACACATACAGGCTACTTAGATTCTACAAGTACAGGCTACGAGATTTTACAGATACACATTACTTAGATTCTACAGATACAGGCTACGAGATTCTACAGATACAGGCTGCGAGATTCTACAGATACAGACTAAGAGATTCTGCAGATACAGGCGACTTAGACTCTGCAGATACAGGCTACGAGATTCTACAGAGACAGACTACGAGATTCTGCGGATACAGGCTACTTAGATTCTACAGAAACAGGCTACGAGATTCTACAGATACGGGCTATTAGACTCTACAGATACAGGGTACTTAGATTCTACAGATACAGGATACGAGGGTCTACAGATACAGGCTACGAGATTCTACAGATACAGGCTACGAGATTCTACAGATACAGGCTACGAGATTCTACAGATACAGGCTACGAGATTCTACAAATACGGGCTACGAGATTCTACAGATACAGGCTACGAGATTCTACAGATACAAGCTAAGAGATTCTACAGATACAGGCTACGTGGCATGACGCCATCAGTGTTGTTTACACAGTCTATGGGTTAATTAAAATAAACAGTGCACTCTCACACGAGTAACCATAATATATGAAGGACTCTCTACCAGCAGACAACACAGAATTTACACCCTCCAATAACGAATATCAGCCACTTGACACACAAAAAAATTTAAACATACGGTACACCTAAAATAGATATATATATACATAAATCGATGGACGGACATATATAAACATATTTTATAAGGAAGAAAACATTCACTTAAGTATACCCACCGGGATACTGAATTTCATTTACAGAAATCCATAAAACGTAAACGTATTTCTCGCTGAAGAGTATTATCGACAGGATATTATAGGGGAGAGAGAGAGAGAGAGTACAAAGACTAAATATACTAACAGTAAATGAGAGCCTTGAAGATCACTATCTCCACTGGAATGCCGTTGAGGTCCCAACATCGCCAAATAAGGCAAGAAAAATAATACCAAGCCAAGGACGCTGTATGGGGGAGAAAGAAAGAAAGAAAGAAAAAAAGAAAGGAGAACATATAGAGGTGCCAGCTCCTTCATCATCATCACCATCAATCACACACTTGTAAATAAATAATAAAAAAAAAAAGGCCACAGAAGAGATTGTACGCACACACTTAACCCGTCCCTCGCTGCGTTATCTTCCATCAGAACTTGACGGAGAGGCAATCATCTCCAATTGACAGGTGTATTTCACGGTACGAGTCGAATAAAGGGAAGGCTCTCTCGGCATTATATATATATATATATATATATATATATATATATATATATATATATATATATATATATATATATATATATATATATATATATGTGTGTGTGTGTGTGTGTGTGTGTGTATATATATATAATATATATATATATATATATATATATATATATATATATACATATATATTACACTTGTCTTCCTTCCTCCAACACATCAAAGAAAGAAAGAGAGAGAGAGAGAGAGAGAGAGAGAGAGAGAGAGAGAGAGAGAGAGAGAGAGAGAGAGATTAATATAAAAGTTTTCCTCGAATAAGCGAGTCTTTTAACTCGGCCGAGATCAACAGCCATGAACAATATCTCTATCGGGCAGAACAAAAATTAGGGCGATCGTATAACGCCCTCCCTAAGAAGCCCTTGAGGAGGAGGAGGAGGAGGAGGAGGAGGAGGAGGAGGACGTTGCCGAATTCCCCGAATGAGCAGAGCACAACAGATCACTCTGTTCGTCAACAGTATTATATGAAAGGGCTGCAGATCAATGGACCTCGTCTTATGATAGGTCGAGACATGAGGTCAGGACATAGGATATCCCGCCTGAGGTCCTTGATCCCTTTTATCTTTTAATCCCGAGCCCTCCCTGGTCTTGTTTGTGTTCTTTTATGTAAGTGATTTCTGATTACTAAAAGGGACAGAGAGAGAGAGAGAGAGAGAGAGAGAGAGAGAGAGAGAGAGAGAGAGAGAGAGAGAGAGGCACGCTCCAACAAAAACCTAACACGTCTGTGTGGACCTACAATAAATTGTCTGGCTCAAGAAAAAGCACACAGTCACTACCGCATTCATAAGTTTTATGCTGAACTGTGAATGAACCCCATTTGCAGATAAATTTCCATAACAGAAACCACCTCACACACCAATACAAAGGGCTCATTAGCAGTGTGTAGAATCCTCTAACTTGCACGTGCGCTATAAGACTTCCAGGATATAAAACCCCCTTTCTTTTCAACAGCTCTTCAAATCACCTATCAAGCGCTTTCTAGATCTTCCTTTTTTCCTCCACCCTAACACTTTTGAATTATAACCTCCTTATACTGATCTATCATTATCAATTATTTCCACATGAACAAACCATCTCCTATCTCTAGTAATCTTTTACCCAAATTTTTCTTAATGTCTGAACATGTTCCATTCCTTCAATTCTTCTTACGTTGCACATACCAAGCAAACAATTCATATACAGCAGCTGAACCATTTTCTTTCATTCGTTCCAAAATGCACACTTCACTTCCATAAAGGAGAGGTGGCATAACAATCTTTCCGTACATCCCAACACTGGATTTCACACAATGAAATATATACATATAATCTGTGTGAATACCTTCTACTCCTCCTCCTCCTCCTCCTCCTCCTCCTCCGTTACACAGCCTCTTCATCAGAGGTCAAACCGATGTTAAGGAGACAGGCACCAGGACTTAATAATCTCTGGCACCAATGCCATTCATTTCAAGGGTCACGGAGAGGAATTTCATTTAAGTCTATGCGCTTTGCGAGGTGTATTCCACTTAATTAAAACAAGAAACTGCTTCATTTCTGATCAGATACAAATAAATATCGAATATATGTATTACAATAGTACCAAATATGATAATTAAGTGTACAACCATGTCATTCACAGCTATACATTCGATGTCCCACTTTTTTTTTTATAGACAATTTAATAATATAAGTTGTCTTCAATACAAGTCACGACCTTGCGGATTCATTACATTTGCGCCTAACTTTCCAGATGGTTCCTAGAGCCTGATGAACGGACTGACGCTCCGTACTACCATTTATTATCCCAAGTGCTCGATAATCCTTGAATTAATGAGGGCATCTTTCAGCGCACTCGATAATCAGGGCAAGGCTCTCTGCGCATATATATGGCTCATTAAAAAATCCCCCCCCCTCCAAAACCAAAGAACGCGCTCAAAGGCTAACATTGTTATTTATACAGTATGATGGAGTAGACGTCTGCATTAAGGTCTGTTGTGTATGTGTGCGTAGACACTGTACGGGCAGTTGGTCACATTCATATAATAAATATATATATGTATGTGTGATGTGTGTATTTGTGAACGTATGTGTGTTGTATATGTATGTATGTATATATATATATATATATATATATATATATATATATATATATATATATATATATATATATATATATATATATATATATATATATATATATATATATATATATATATATATATATTCATATAAATATAATATATATATATATATATATATATATATATACATATATATATGGTATGTGTATATACAGTATATATATACCGGTATATGTATATATATACATATATGTTAATGATATGCCTTTCATGTCCGTGTACGAAGAAACTGACTCGACATTTAGTATAAAAACGGTGTGGCTCTTGTTGTCCTGTTCTATTCCCTCAGATGAAAAACGACTTGAGTGTCTTTCATAAGTCAAGTGTCTTTCATAGAGTATCTATCATGCCTTTGATTACCTAAGCAGTGAATTAGGTACAGGGTGGTTTGTCTTCTGCGGTGGGTCGGCGTCAGGGTGGGAGAGGTCACTGTTTCGCTATTAGAGGGTGACAGAAGCCACCTTAAGAATTATAGTGATGACATTACTTGCATATCAGGGAAAGTGAATGGGCAGGTTTTGTTTTGATGAGAATGTAAAACAGATGACGGAAGGACCAATATGCGAAGAGCAGTGCGCGTTGAGACAAAGAAGACGAGGGTTTGTAGATCAGTTACTTTTTATGAAAATTTAATTGGAAAAGTTTAACAGTAAATGAAAAAAATTAGATGTGGCCTACAAGGACCTTGAAAAAACTTCAAACAAAAGTAGATAGATATGGAATGCCAAGGACGCTAAGGATGTACAGGAAATGATATGTAGAGACCAATTTCAAGCTAAATTGAAGGAAGTGAAGAACGCTGGCATTTGCAGAAGGGAAAGTGATTGATTTGGTGTAACAGTGGGTCTGAGACATGGGTGTGAGATGTCTAGCTGTCTACGTAATACCTTTTTGATGTGGGAAGTCGCAGAAATGACAACTGATGCGGTTGCATTAGTTTTGGATAAGTACATGAGTTGTGAATGAAGTATGGAATGACTGCTGTCTAAAGCAGTACTGGTCTGGGATAGCAAACAGAACTGGAGAAAAACGTGATGGAGTAAGAAAATGTCTATAAGAGTCATTGTGAGAAGGAGTACGGTTATAAGGGAGGAGAGAATGAAAGGCTGACGGAAGAATGGAAGTGAATCATTCGTAGAGGAATACACAAAATGGATGATGCTGGGATAAGATAAGACGTCAAAAGAATCTCGAAGTGTCTATGGCAGAAAAAGTGGCTGAGTAGAAGGGGATTTTTTTTTATCCAACTCTCATTTAAAGAATTAAAGTTTGGATGCTCAGTTTCAATGAAATAAACAATGCAGTAGCTATCGAGATTGCCTGCTTATAAATATGCATCATATGAAGAACTGTGAGCGTGCTGGAGCATTAGTATTAAAGTAGTTTAACCAGACCACAGAGCTGACTTTCAGCTCTCATATTTTTCTGCTTGGGGAGTTTGTCCACATCTCAATATTTAAAATATGAATATATATATACATAATATATTTGTAAATATACATACACATATATATGTGTGTGTGCACTGAAATTACAGCCGGTCATACTTAATAGAAGTTTTGATTTTCTCTTCACATTCATGTTTTTTTTTATCTCTCTCTCAGCTACTCGATGCAGTACAACTTTACTGCCCTCCAGAATCGAACTTAGCGCAGCAAGTGACATATAAAAGACTCATCCAAATTACTTTCTCTGTGTTTGATATACTGCATTATGGCGTGGAATTCAATTATTTTTTTTATCATATCCATCACATTTTTCCTCACTAATTTCTGCCGGATTTAGCAACCTCAAAAATTAAACTAACCCTACAGCAATACACACACACAGTCAGTGACACACACACACACACATATTATATATATAAATAAATTTCTGACTCACATCAGGATCGAACCCAGGTCTTTTAATTGAAAGGCTGGGTTCGATCCTGATGAGTCAATCATATATATATATTCTGTTATATATGACTGTGTATTGATATATATATATCTTATATATATATATATATATATATATATATATATATATATATATATATATATATATATATATATATATATATACATAAACACACACACACACACACTAAGACTGTCTCACCCAGGGCATAAAAAAAAAAACAGTGAAAGTCCGATGCCATTCAAGAATATGAACCATATGACCTACAAATGTAGAAAAAATAAATTGTGAAAACAAAAATATAACTTTTATTGTATCACAACCAGTCTGAACGCGGCCCTGCAACACTTTTCCGAAGCAAAAGAGAAACAGTAGGAAACACCTTATCACTAACACGAATAATGCATTATCGCTCTACGCAAGAGGCATTTTACTCCAAGATAAGCTGTTATGGTTGAATGAGTAATTATGCGTAGCTACGTTTTTATACAGGGAGCTTATTCGTGGATACATTTAACATATACAAGTTTTGGTGTGTGAATGTGTGTGTATATATATTATTTATCTATACATATATAGATATATATATATGCATATATAAATATTTATTTTATATGTACAGTATATATATTATATAATATAATATATACAGAGAGAGAGAGAGAGAGAGATGAAACTGTGTACGACGCATTAAAAACGGATGAGAAAAGATTTTCAATGAGGAAAAATGCATCACGTATGTATGCATGGAAGGATATACATACATAAAAT
>NC_089776.1:10702917-10787917 GCF_040412425.1 Macrobrachium rosenbergii
AGAGAGAGAAAGTTCTAAAGTGGTACCTAAGAGGGGAGAGAGACAGCGAGAGAGAGAAGGGGCTAAAGTTCTACAGTGGTACCTAAAGGAGAGAGAGAGAGAGAGAGAGAGAGAGAGAGAGAGAGAGAGAGTTCTAAGTGGTAGTGTTACCTAAAGAGAGAGAGAGAGAGAGAGAGAGAGAGAGAGAGAGAGAGAGAGAGAGTTCTAAAGTGTTACCTAGAGCTGCAGCAGCTCCGTATCTTCTCCGTCAAAATATCTGAGGACGACCTTGCTGTCAGCAGCCATGACCTTCTCATGTGACAAGGACTCGAGGGAATGACGAAAGGCCACCCTCACTTCTGTTTGACGAGGACACAAAAAAAAATAATAATAATTTTCTACTTATGACACGCATGTTACGTTTCTTTTCATGTCCCCAAAAGACACTAAACAAACATACAGACCTCTCATTCCCATTGGCATTATTCGCATTCCAGTCTATATTACTGGCTAAAGCACAATCATTAACATGAAGGACGACGGACTAAAACCTGATCCTCCGACAAGGGTGATAAGCACGCTAAACATAATCCTCCGTGAAAGGACTCCGAGATAACGGACAAAACTCCTTCCTCGCTTTCATATAAAACTCAAGTACTCTCGGCTATTCAATCGCAATTCAAGAACCTCTAGAGAGTACGTGTATAAACTTTTGAAGGATTAACAAGGACATGCGCAATGGCCCTTGATGCGCAAAAGGATCAGGACGAAACGGGGTCAAAATCGAGGGTAAGATGGTCGAAGTCTGACTTGGTAGTTTCCCCAATATTGATGTCGTTTCCTTTCAAAAAAAAAAAAAAAAAAAAAAAAAAAAAAAAAAAAAAAAAAAAAAAAAAAAAAACTCCACCCAAACCTTTACATACACATAGGGGGTTCCGGATAGCATCTACCATGCCGGGCAAATAACGGCCTCTGTCAGCTGATTTGACAGGTACTAATATGATATCAGAATGAATAAAATGGAAGAAAAAAAAAAAAAAAAAAAAAAAAAAGAGGTCTACTAAGAACGAATTCGTTAACTCGGCTATTTTCGAATTCGTTGGAGAGAATGAATCATCACCCAAGACGGGCACATTCCGACAGGGACACAGGTTCGTAACCCCACTTGACGAATGTCATCAAGCGGGAAGATATATTACGGGGCAGCCCGGTTCTCAAATAATGCGCATGACATTTACAATAATCCTAAGAAGTGGCATACAATGCGTACGTAAAGGGGCCTTCCAAATTACTAATGCAGGATTGTCTCGACCACCAAGAATGTGACAACTAGAAGAAATATGTGGAGAATGACAGAAAAGGCAAGAATGTTTAAGAGGTGTCATATACCCACGATCAAAAAGGGATTCATTGAAAACGAAGGGATATTGCTTAATATACACAGGATTATAAGACAGTACCAGCACAACTCTACTACTACAACGAAACACTGCATACGAGGGAACTGCGATGAACAAATAAACAAGACGAGAAGCCCCAATTCGGCGAGCGAGCAACTGGGCCGAAATTAAACGCTTACATCTTGGCAATTTCTACAAGGAGGGGCCCCGGGACCACCCCCTCTTATCAAGCTACGAGTCCCACCGCCACCTTCATGGGACGTCACGGCGTAGAGGTCAAACTCGGGCGGGCACAGGGTTGACTCTCAAGAATAACTGGCGTAAAGTGCTTCTGTTATAAAGACGCAACAACGACCCATTAAATGCTTCTCTGCGCATTCTTCGTCTTGCTGCTGTGTCAAAAGCTCGACCGCCCTCTCGACCTTCGGCCATTTGGCGTGGCCTTTTGAATTCGACCCTTCAGACAACGACAAACTAAGCTTCCCCCTCCGTCGCCCCCTTCCCCCTTCCCTAGAGCCTTTTAGTTCGACTCTTCAGATACTCGGAGGATCCCTCTTTACGTAGATCTCCCCCAAATCAAATAATTACACCCGTCGCAGACTCGAGAGGAGATAATCTCGCGCTAAATGCAGCGGCACTGAAAACACGCCTTCGACTTTTTTTTTTTTTTCTTCACTTTAATCCTTACAAGGTCATATTGTTTTCGAGGTAGTTTTTGCCGCCAGAGGAGGTAGGGTTGCCGAGGGGTTTTGTTGGGGGGGGGGGAGAATAAGAAGCTTCTTTCATTAAATTTCAGGCATTTATACTCACAGGCACATCAACATCTCACTTGTAGTAAGACCAACGAAACAGCAGTTGTATGATATGACCATGCATTTTGAACCGAGATAAGGGGCTAAGGTTGTATCCAAGGAGAGAGAGAGAGAGAGAGAGAGAGAGAGAGAGAGAGAGAGAGAGAGAGAGAGAAGGGGCTAAAGTTCTAAAGTGGTACCTAAGGAGAGAGAGAGAGACAAAGACAGAGAGAAAGAGAGAGAGAGAGAGGGGATACTTAAATGCCAATCTTATTAAGACGCATAGCACCCAAACCCAATTCCACAAAACAATGCAGTTTTTTCTCTCATCCTTCATTAAAAGCTCTCTGTATCTGACCACTTAATCTTGAGTCGCAATAGATTTTCACCTGGCTGCACCTCTGTCAGATCCAACTTGAGCTGCAAGGTAACTCGTTCTACAAACTCTTCCGATATGAGCAAAAATTTAAAAACTATCTCCACGTAGACACGGTCTCGTATTTAAAGGTCTCAGAAAACAAATACGGCGCAATCGAGTTTTCTGTACATCGTATAATCAAAGCCACCGAAAACAGATCTATCTTTCGGTGGGTCTCGGTATAATGCTGTATGAGCCGCCGCCCATGAAACTTTAACCACGGCCCGGTGGTGGCCTATCATATATCGTTGCCAGAAGCACGATTATGCCTAAATTTAACCTTAAATAAAATAAAAACTACTGAGGCTAGGGGCTGCAATTTGGTATATTTGATGATTGGAGGGTGGATGATCAACATACCAATTTGCAGCCCTCTAGCCTCAGTAGTTTTCAAGATCTGAGGGCGGGGAGAGAAAGTGCGGACGGACAGACAAAGCCGACACAATAGTTTTTTTACAGAAAACTAATAAGTATATAAATCAAAGCTTCTTAAATAAAGGGCAATCAGTTCAGCGCTAGATTGAATTTGCTAGGCCAGTGGATCGTTCCCATATTACCGTCCGCCAGTCGACCCAGCTGTGATGGTTACCAGCGTTTGTTGGGGGTAAATAAAGAGGGGATGGGACTAGCAGTCTCACTCCTAACGGCTTAATGAGAATCCAGAAAACTGTGTCTCGGCGCCTTCCCCTCTAAATGGGAATAAGGTGCATGGGGAAGGTGTGTGTGTGTGTATACATACATATATATGCATATATATATACAGGTATATATATAAATATATATATATATATATATATATATATATATATATATACATATACATATACATATACAGGTATATATAGAAATATATATATACACATACATATACATGTATATATATATATGTATACACATACATATATAGGTATATATGTATAGACATGTATATGTATATGTGTATGTGTGTGTGTCTGCGAAATAATAATGCAACGATATTAAAAAAAAAAAAAAAAGACCAATCATAAGCAAAGTTCAGTGTACGATACAAGTTTCTCCCCGCTATCAGAAACCGGCTAGATACTACAGTTACTTTAAAAATACCAAAACCTCTCGTGATAATGGAAGATACAAAACTCCGATGTAAAATCAGACATAAAATCCGAACAACTTTAACCTCTTGCTAGATAACCTCACTTGCAAATGTTTACCTAAAACGCGGACGCGGCTTTTAAACGCTCGTATGTTTAGGAATTTTAATATCGCCGAGATCTTTTCTTTTTTATCGACGGCACTTAGATCTAAGTAGATATGAAAATAAACAAAATGGTTTTAAAGAACTTTTGAGGAGAATAGCTGTTTACTGCCATTTTCGCTAGTGGCAGTCAGGTTTCTCCCGCACCTGTTCGGTTAATTTGGCAAATTTATCGCTCAACGTACATTCTAAGTAAAGTTACTTTGGTGGAAACGGGTTCAGATTCCAAGTACATCAGGAGGTTCCTGGTTGGGTGAGTTCCTTTCCTGATAAAATCTGAGATATCGTGACGTAAAGTTTTCAATGACCTTTTTTTGCTACTTGGCATTTTTTCTTAAGTTTCTATGAGCCAACAGCGCTAAGAGTGAACTTAGATATAAAATAAACATAATCAATAAGGAGATAAGTCTTATCGAATGTCAATCATCATCGTTTTTATTTATTAATATTTATTTATCTATTCTATTTATTCATTAATTTGTTAATATATTTTTTTTGTTTCTAATAACTGATCTCTTCTTTCTGTATTTCGTATTACCTTCTGCTACTTCTTTCGAATGAACACCGTAATATTCTTTGGAAGCTTGAATTTCAAGTCAATGGCCCCCTGTGGGCTCGTTTCATTTGAATAAGGTTCATCTTAATAATAATAATAATAAGAATAATAATTTTAACTCTCAAGACAATATCAACTCAAAGGCTCGCAGTATAAAGACCAGTAAAATATCTTGACATTTACACACCTACCACACATATACCAACTCTCTTACTTGACATTTTCAGAACTCCCAAAACCACAAGTTCGTCGAGTTGCATTCTGCACACACACACACACACACACACATATATATATATGTGTGTGTGTGTGTGTGTGCGTGTCTATAATTTCTTAGCAGTCATACAACAAATATTCTTTGGAGCCTTGAATTTCAAGTCAGTGGCTCCTATGGCTTGTTCCATGTGGATAGGGTTCATCTTCTAAATAATAATAATAATAATAATAATAATAATAATAATAATAATAATAATAATAATAATAATAATAAGTATAATAATGTACAAGGACAGTCTCTATGTCGAAGACCTCTGAGGAAGAGCCACGGTCTCCATTAACATATGAATCCATAACCGAAAATCTCTTAAAGGGTGTTCCTACATATACAGAGTAGAGAGAGAGAGAGAGAGAGAGAGAGAGAGAGAGAGAGAGAGAGACTGTCACCCTTCATGTTCCACCAATACTGACGTAGCTGGTGCTAAGATAGATAGGCCTATGGATGAACATCTCCTACGCCAGGACCCACACAGGAACCATCAAGGTAAAAAAAAAAAAAATGTCGTAGGCCTACGCTATTTATGGGTCGTGGAAGCAGTTATATCGACGATTCCAGAAGGAAATTCTATCCGGACGTTAAGGCCTCTTCATTGTAATGCAATTACTGAGGGGATAATGAGCTCAGTCACAACAACTAATATAAATTCTCTCTCTCTCTCTCTCTCTCTCTCTCTCTCTCTCTCTCTCTCTCTCTCTCTCTCTCTCTTGTATTTTAATCATAAATTTGATGGGCGGCATTCACGACCAAGCGTCGAAAGAAAGCTGTTCCTTCTTTAGGAAAGCAACACCCTCCCTAACTTTCTCTTTCTCTTTATCCATTTCATCTGAAAAAACCTACTGTTTATCAACTAACATGAATAAAACATATTAAGAACACAGTTTTTCCCGATTTAGGAAAGCAAATCTATGCAGTCTGAATAACTACTGAGGCTGTAAGGTGAAATTCCAGCCCTGCCTCGACTTCGATTAGAAATACTAAACGTCATTTTGCATTCGTGGTATTTATTGAGTAAATTTTTTTTCTTTTCTTAATAACTGATCTCGTCTTTCTGTATTTCCTAAGATCTTCTGTAACTTCATTCAAATGAACACCATATTCTTTGGAAGCTTCAATTTCAATTCAGTGGCTCATGTGGACTTGTTCTGTATGAATAGGGTTCATCTTCTGAATAATAATAATAATAATAATAATAATAATAATAATAATAATAATAATAATAATAATAATAATTCCTAATGATGTATCCACGTCTATTCGCTAACTGTAACTGAAAACTACTTAAAATTTTTACACCTTTTAGCCTTATTTTAACAGTGTTTCCTACTTTACAATCTAATAACTCATATCAACAAATCAGTATTCATATCTCTTTAAAATATCTATGTTAACGCCACCTACTTTTTGCATCTAATTGGCATGACTTATATAAAAATAACGATAATTTGTTAGCGCCTTCCCCTTGATTTTTTTTTTTACTTTTATTTTCATACAAAATAATATTCATATCATATCAATATCACAAATCAAGTCCATCATATGCACAAATAAGTACCAAAATACACTTGTCTATTTTATGCATGCAGTCCACCGACTGATACGTGTGTGTGTATATATTATATTATATTATATTATATTATATTATATTATATTATATTATATTATATTATATATATATATACATATATATATATATATATATATATAATATATAATATATATATATATATATATATATATATATATATATATATATATATATATATATATATAAAAACAAACTCAACATTACCACCATGAAAAGGAAACGACCTTGACAACTCCCATACCGCATTTCACAGTCAACTCTCTCCCAATACTCAAATATCTTTGGATATTGCTCTCCCAGAGGAATCAATGTAAGAACCGCAGACAACCTATCGCTTCCCCCAACCCCCCAGGCTTTTTAAACATATTCGCCCACACAACAACTCGAATCAGGAAAAGGTCTGGCCGACTGCGCAGGCGCCAGTGCGCGCGCGCACACAAACACTCAACGGCCTTAATAACCGCCAATAACGATGGCTTTTGTTCTACACAGGAACAATTCGTCGTTTGAGAAATGGCTTCCTTCCTTGGTGTTTCTAGGTCCACACAGTTCTTCTTTTGTATCTGTGATTAATCGCTTAATTATGCATCGGCAGCCCAAGCGCATGCGCGAGTTTCGTTTCTGCGTTCTTGGAATGTTGCAAGAAAAGTTAAGCGAGGTTTTTCGAACTTTATTTAAAGACTTTTAAATAAAAAGTGATACATTTAATTTAAATCATTCCTTGAATAACACTGTAGTCAAATGTCGTCCGGAAATTAGACGCAAAATAATGAATATGTCAATTTTATTAGAATTAAATATGTGGATATATTACATGCATACGGCCTTCCAGTATTATCGAGATATGAAAACATCACCTCTTTCTTTCTTTTAAAACGATTCCATATTATTCAGATAATTCCGGTTTTTCCCCTTTCACCATATTTTCCCCTTTTCTTGATTTATTTCCTCTTTTCTCTTGTCTCGCTCCCCCTTTTTAACATGTTTCCTAAATATTATTCCCAATCATTCTGTTACTCCTCTTTCCTGTCATTCCACTTGTCTACCCTAGTTTTCTCTTTGAATACATCTTACCTGCAACAGATCTCCTCCTCCTCCTCCTCCTCCTCCTCCTCCTCCTCCTCCTCCTCCTCCTCCAGCCTCAGTCAATGAGAGCGTGACGGCGCCTAGAGAATCCAGAAATGCCCCAATGACATTTTGGTGCTACTGTTTAACTCTCTCTCTCTCTCTCTCTCTCTCTCTCTCTCTCTCTCTCCACAGACAGACACATCTAGGCATACACATGCACATACGCTCAAACATACAGTCAGAGAAGGAGAGACAGGAACTATATTGGTCAATTTGCAAAATAAATTTTTGCAATAAAGGAATGTCGTTTCCCCACAACGGTGTCTTAAATAATTAAGAACCTATTTCTCACTCGTACCTTCAAGCGACACACACAAGTACACGCACACTCTCACACACACACACACACACACATATATATCTATACACATATATATACAATATATATATATGTATATATATATATATATATATATATATATATATATATATATATATATATATATATATATATATATATATATTACTAATAACTGTCACCATGTAAGTTCACTTTCTCTCTACTTAGCACTTTACTCAAAACCAGCCTTTAGTTCAGTTTTGAGTACAAAATAAATAAATCAATAATAAACAAAATAATATAAAATAAATAAATAAGCCAACAATGGCGCCACCCCTATAATGACATACCAAACTTCCACCCAGCCTCAGCCAGACTACCCAGAAGAAAGTTGTCCCACAATCTGAACACAAGAATAAATTAAGAAGAACAGCCTTCCTAAGAGTTTGCAAATACAATAAAGCTGTAAGAACAAAAAATAAGGCATCTTAGTGTTCTCGTTCAGATTCCCGAGCGAACGAAATACAGGCGCCTGGTTATCATTAGTATTCGAACGCGATAGAGACAACTACGCGTTGTATAAATATATTTTCCGCTCAAAAAGGAATGCAAAAATCTACTTTGAACTTTTATCGGGCGCACGTATGTGTATACACGTACACACAATATATATATATATATATATATATATATATATATATATATATATATATATATATATATATATATATATATATATATATATTATATATATCTGTATATATACATTTACATATATATACATATAATATATATAATTATATATTATATTTATATATATGTGTGTGTGTAAGGTTTAAACAGAGCATCACCAATACTTCCCCAGTTTATTTCTTTAACAATGGGGGTTTCTTTTCACTAAAATATCTCATAATCTTAGCCGACAATATCCTTACCATACTTCTCCATCTCCGTACTCACATATCATCAATAATAACATAACATTACCACAATTTTATTTCTAAATCTTACAAAGGAATGCTGCTTACAAATCATTTCGTGGATTATTAAACTAGGTGCACATGCATAATGGAAAACAGATTTACTGTAATTATTATTATTATTATTCAGAAGATGAATCCTATTCATATGGAACAAGCACACAGGGGGGCCATTGACTTAGAATTCAAGCTCCCAAAGATAGTCTGAAGGCTGACTAAGGTCCTTCTCATAACTGAATGGCTGATAAATTAATTCATGAATTTTAACATGTGAGGAAGGTGACAACCTAACCTGCACCTTTTTACGCAAACTGTTTATTAAAAGTTAATAATAATAATAATAATAATAATAATAATAATAATAATAATAATAATAATAATAATAATAATAACTAGATACGAAGGAATTAAGGATCAATTTCATCAACAGAAGAAAGGTACGGGGCCAACTGGTAGGAGCAGCCACGCTCATGAATACCCAGATGCTAACATATGCAGAAAGATACATAACAAGTGGAGGAAACCAACGATGGCAGAAGCTGAGAAGAGTCTGAGATCTGACATTCTTCTGACGTGGACTGACAGGGGAAACACTGTACAGGTCAACAGATGGATCACATTTCCAGAGAGAGAGAGAGAGAGAGAGAGAGAGAGAGCTAAAGTTTCAGAAACAAGTCCACCAACGTCATCAGAACGAGAAAAACGAGCAACAACAACGAAATTGAAATAACCTAAAAGTTATGAAAGACGAACTGTCTGAAAATGGAAAGAAAAGAACAACCACTCACAAACACAGTCAGCCAGTCACCAATCCCAGGCACAACCATCCCCTTACAAAGAATGAGGTGATTAGGAATGTTCATTAACCAGTTTATATTTGCAATTCTAATTGTTCTGGCGGGAGAAGGGTGGTTCCGGTTTGGTCTTTCCTCAGAGAGAGAGAGAGAGAGAGAGAGAGAGAGAGAGAGAGAGAGAGAGAGAGAGAGAGAGAGAGAGTTTAGCTGGAAATAATTTTCAGTATGGGTTATTTTCTGTGTATGTAATATCTTTTATGAACAATAAGTGTTAACCTTAGGTCCATCAGAGAAACAGTAAATGCAATTATCCTACAAATACCTCATAAGGTATACGCCCTTTTAGTTTGGTTTGATGTCTCAAGAAACACGAACACAGCACCCTTGTTTAAATTACTTAACTTCATTTCTCAATTACTTTATGTCTAGTTGTGTACACAAATGTACTTACACAGAGCGCATCTATCTGCGCACATGGGCACTAGGAGAGTAGGGGGGGCGTCTCCCAACAGCCTCTCATTCCCCCACCCCACCTCCAAAAGATATGCTGAAAGGCCTTCCAATGCAGGATGAAGTAAGAATGAGGTAAGGGGGGGGGGGACCCGGACAATAGGTCCTACCGAGGACGAGAATTTCCTGAAGGTCCATAAATGGAAAAACGGAGTCCCACCTAAGCAGCCTCCCTTGGGCAACCAGTCTGAAGCTGGGTTAGCATGACGCCGCGTGGTGGCGCTGGACTTCCAGTCACAATCCAGCTTGAAGAAACTGACCTGGACGTCGACGACGACGACGCTGGAATTGAATATCATCATCATATCCACCATCCACCAAAGCCAGAGGGTGGGATCATGTGCTATATAAGGGCATCATCGCTTCTACCCGGGTTTCTCCTGACGCCAGACATTCAGATATTTTACGCATGGCATCCGCGCTGTGCTAATTTGGGTCTCTGTTCCCGTCGCTCTGACGGCTTACTTAAAAAGGGTGTCCTTTTCCAATTAAGGGCGAATTGGGAGTTCGTCTGGGATGCGGGAGAAGGAAAAATTTCATCAGAAAAAATGACAGAATACGTTGTCGCGTCCATGAATTGCCAAAGTTATAGACGGGACAACTGAAGATATTATTATTATTATTATTATTATTATTATTATTATTATTATTATTATTATTATTAAAAAACCAAGCCATAACAAACGAGACCCTATCCTACTTTATTTTTTCAAAATATTAAAAAAAAAAACACCGCTGAGGTAAAGCCGGTTCTGCTCGCGAGGACAGTTTATGCCCAATGAACTCATAAACTGGAAGACAAGTTAAAACCCACAAAACATCAATTATTTTCTCTAGTTCTAATTCTATACACCCCGTCCCATCCCACCCACAAACACAACATTATACATAATATATATATATATATATATATATATATATATATATATATATATATATATATATATATATATATATATATATATATATATATATATATGTTGCATTCTCCTTTATAAAATGAATATGAAAAAAATATTGTTGCAGTAGGTTTCCACATAAAAATTTATCCTCGATTCAATATAAAAGGAGCAGTGGCCATTGTTTATGTCTATACACACTATATATATATATATATATATATATATATATATATATATATATATATATATATATATATATATATATATATATACATATATATATATATATATATATATATATATATATATATATATATATATATATATATATTTTACATACAGTATATATATATATATATATATATATATATATGTATATATATATAATATGTATACACATACGTATATCGTGTACAGGATATACAACCCTTAATTTGATTAACAAAGAAAAAGTGACAAAATCAACATTGTCCAAATGTAGAATCGAGCTCGCCATCCCCTGGCCTACCGACTCGTCATTAATGACCCAAAAACCAGTCCTCAGCTGCTGTCGTCTCGTCAAGAGCTAAATAAAGCTCCTGAAGCAGAATCCTTCAATGATCAAAGTTTCCTAAGGAAATGAATCCTAGGTGATGGACAGTACGGATAGATTAACATATAGTAAAAATTAACCCAGTAGGAGAGTAGTGCCGTCAGTGCACCTCATGCAGGGCACTGTAGGCATTCCTTTAGGTTTCTTGCAGCGTCTCTTACTGTAGGCCGCGAGCTGCAACCCCTTTCATTCCTTTTACTGTAACTCCGTTCATATCCTCTTTCTTCCATCGTACTTTTCACCCTATCAAACAATTGTTTCACAGTGCAAGTGAGAGGTTTTCCACCTTACACTTTTCAAATCTTCTTACTGTCAATTTACGTTTCAGCGTTGAATGACCTCATCATACAGGTCCCAGAGCTTGGACTCTGGCCTAAAGTCTGTATTCTATTCTATTCTACAGTAAAAAATAAAATGGCATCTTTCAATCTCTCCCATTAATTGGTTACCCAATTATCATGATAGTTTTGCGGCTGATTTTTTCAGCCGGGAGCAAGACAATGCCGCGAGGACAGAGGTGGAAAGTGAACAGAGAGGCGAAAGTCTTGAGTATTCGACTGCTGTTTCGACCTAAAGGACACTTATCAGTAAGCATCGGATCTGTTCCACTACCTACAGGACGAATTCCTTTTCCGTTTACGAAGAATGATGATGACTTTTAGGAGGTTAAGCAAATAAGCAAATTAAATATACTGGACAAGATCAAATTGAATATACTGGACAAGATCAAATTGAATATATTGAAGATCATATTAAATATATTTGACAAGACCAAACTGAATATATCGGACAAGATCAAATTAAATATACCGGACAAGATCAAACTGAATATTTTGAAGATCATATTAAATCTAGTGAACAAGACCAAATTAAATTCGGAGAAGATCAAATTAAATAAACCGGACAAGATCAAATTAAATATACTGGACAAGATCAAATTAAATATACTGGACAAGACCAAATTAAATATATTGGACAAGATCAAATTCTATATATCGGAAAAGATAAAATTAAATATAATGAACAAGACCAAATTAATTATATTGGACAAGACCAAATTAAATATAATGGACAAGATTACCCAAATAAAAAACCGTAAAAAATAAATAAAAAAAAAATTGACTCCACAGTCGTTGTAAAAGTCACAATTGGGAAATCGTTCATAAAATCAGCACACCGTCACCGTGGATGAATATGGACGAAGTTGTCGCAACGAAAAAATAACTGAATATCAAGAATGATGAATAAAAATTATGAATTAATAAAATAAACGTTACGTAAAAGGTACATAAAAGGCCAAATGGATATAAAGATTATATCCGCATGCATATGCTAATCTCCAAACTGCGCGGACACTAATAAAGACAAGAATCTATGTCCGCATTCAGACATTAAAAGAACACACGAATCGAATGAAGATTTAAATATAAAATAATAATATATTAATATATTAACTATTAGCTGCAGAAGAATCAGGAAGAAGCAACAGAAAATTGAGGACCAAATTGAGGAAATATAAGAAACACGTCGATCACAAGTAAAAAAAGACAGGTAAAACGAATGTGGGAATAACACTGAGAAAAATAAAACAAAAATATAGAATCAGTGAAAGTAAATGGAAAAATAGGTCATAACACAATGGAGTAAAAGTGATAAGGAATAAAGTGGCGAACTCGAAGAGAGAAAAATTATAAATAAGACAAATGAAACTATATGACAAATCGGACGAAGAAAGAAAAACCCAAGAACGACGAGTATAAAGAGTAAGGTAACGGTAGAACAACAACAACAATCACTAATTTTATCAAAAGTGAACAATAATCGCACGAATGGTTGCAATCAGATACTGTAGCTAATCCACCCTATATATATATATATATATATATATATATATATATATATATATATATATATATATATATATATATATATATATATATATATAGAGAGAGAGAGAGAGAGAGAGAGAGAGAGAGAGAGAGAGAGAGAGAGAGAGAGAGATAGATAAAAATTATAAATTTAAAAATTATATATATATATATATATATATATATATATATATATATATATATATATATATATATATATATAAGAGAGAGAGAGAGAGAGAGAGAGAGAGAGAGAGAGAGAGAAAATTATAGCAGATTAGGAAATATTATTATTATTATTAATTATTATTATTATTATTATTATTATTATTATTATTATTATTATTATTATTATTATTATTATTATTATTATTATCCCATCACACAAAAACTGACCTTCTAAACAAAACGACAGCCACCACCACCGAGATTGCAAAGAAACTAATCCCTCTCAACAGAGGGCTTAGCGCAACGAAAACATCGACGCAAAACCCCACAGATGGAAGCCGACCAGTGACACTCAGGCGTTAAACACACAAACAACAAACAAGTGCAGCCGTAAAGCGGCTTTGGGAGGGATAAAAGAGAAAGTGATACTCGGATGACAGAGCTAAAGATGGGAAAAAATAAAAAAAAATTTATTGTGGATTTATCATTCCTGCGTTGGATGATATGAGGGAAAGATATTTTAAGGAAATGTGTGCCAAATTTCTTGCGTGGGTTGTTTAGATGCAGCTAAAGAGTGAAGTAAATCTTCAGTAGTACTGCTGCTACTCTTATTAATAATAATAATAATAATAATAATAATAATAACAATAATAATAATAATAATAATAATAATAATAATACGAGGAAGAAATATCTTAAGAAAATGTATAAAAATTTCTTGTGAGCTTATTTGCAGCTAAAACATAAAATAAAACTCCAAGACTACTACTATTACTTCCACCCATGATAATAATAATAATAATAATAATAATAATAATAATAATAATAATAATAATACGATGAAAAAATATTTTAAGAAAATGTAAGCCAAATTTCTTACCGGTTGTTCTGTTACCGCTAAAGCATAAAATAAAACTTCTATACTACTACTACTACTTCTATAATAATAATAATAATAATAATAATAATGATAATAATAATAATAATAATAATAATAATAATAATAATAATAATAATAATACTTCGATATTAAAAGTTTGGCTTTGTTTGTTTTCACGACCAAGATTCCATTCACTTTCTCTGACTCATAAAACGTCAAAGTATGCCCATGATTTTTATATCGTTTACTCTCCTGATATAAAATTTATAAAATTTATGACACTATACGTCAATAAAATACTTTCCCCCCGGCAAAAAAAAAAAAATACGACTCAACTCTCCAACAGAAAGTGTCACAAAACCAGCCAATCAAAACGCAAAGATAACGAAACGATATTATGAATCTCCATTCCGATTGGGCGAGAGAATATATGACATCACGGAGTCCCTCGGGACGAAATGGTGGGCCCAAGGTGGAAGGCGGGAGTTCCCTTCGTGCCTTCTACCCAATAAGGTCTGGTTGAATGCCTAATGATACGTTACCCCAAAACTGGGGATGAGGGTAGATACAAATAGATAAATAAACGGCCTGAGCGCCTAAAATGATATGTTACATTTCACCTCACTGTAAATATCGACGCCTGCAATCAGCGCCATGCGAACACTCCTAAACGCCTACACATGTATACAAGCATACATATGCGTGCACCGTACACACACACACACACATATTACACACAGACACACACACACACACACACATATATATATATATATACATATATATATATATATAATTTTTATGGCTACCTGGCGATGGGGACAGACAGTCCTTGAAATCTTTAAACTTTTTACAGAATAAAAATCTTCTTTAGATACCATCCCCTTTAAATGAGATCCTGTTATTATTTGTATTAATGCACAGAACAATTGTGCAAGTGATCAACTATATATGGAGAGAGAAAATGAAAGAGAGAAAGAAGAAAATTCAGACATCATTCCATTACGCCCTTAACTAAGAGGAGGAAACAGAGCGCTTAATGTGAGGGCGCCCCCTACAGGAAGATGAAGACTGTTTAAGTGTTCATATCTGGTCTGGAGATTAAAAAATCATCCAGACCTCCCTAATGACAGGAGGATGAGACCTCCTCTACAAGATGATGAGGACACACCTGTCTCTCTCTCTCTCTCTCTCTCTCTCTCTCTCTCTCTCTCATAGTCTTCTTCAAGAGCTTTACACACACACACACACACACACATACATACATACATACATACATACACACATACACACATATATATGTGTTTGTGTGAAATGTTCAGACGTTAAAAAGATACAATGGACGTTTGGAAATTTTTATTTCATGTGTATGAAGAGATACAGAAATTCTGACGTCATCTCAAGTTAAGAGAGAGAGAGAGAGAGAGAGAGAGAGAGAGAGAGAGAGAGAGAGAAAGAGAGAGAGAGATGAGTGAAAAATGCCGCTCGTTGAACAAAGAGAAAGTACCAAAACAAGACATTCCCAGCATGTGTGAGAACTGGAGAGAGAGAGAGAGAGAGAGAGAGAGAGAGAGAGAGAGAGAGAGAGAGAGAGAAAGTCGTCTTCTTCGTTTATCGTAAATATTTGGATCTCAAAGAACGTGTCCACGTTATCTCTCTAAAAAGTGTCGCCACTTGAGCCTGGAGAAGGAATTTAGGACAGGCATTTCTTTTTCAAATCTCTTTGGAAGGCGTGAGTGCTTTGACAGGACTCCAAAATACAGTTGTAAACAGATCCCCAAATTTCAGTTCACCGTAGGTATCACATGAGGTTCTTTGCAGCCTCCCTTCGGCCCTGAGCTACAACCCCATTCAAGCCTTTTAATGTACCTCCATTCATATTCTCTTTCTTCTATCTTGCTTTCCACCCCTCTCCTAACAGTTGTTTCGTAGTGCAACCGCGAGGTTTTCCTCAAGTTACAACTTTAAAACCTTTTGCAGTCGCAATTTCCCTTTCAGTGCTGAATGATCTCACAGGTCCCAGCGCTTGGCCTTTGGCCTAAATTGTATATTCCATTCCATTCCACAAATTTCAGTTGCACTCTGATTTCAGAAACAATAACAACAATAGCCAAATAAGGATGATGCTGTTGATAAAAATAAACCTCTACCTCGCGTCAGGTAGAACCCGGGAGCTATCAGGTACGAGAAGAGGGCACTACTAAGAACCAAAAGAAACCACTATGACACTTTATGATGTTCAGCTCCTAAGAAAGAATTTCAAAATCGACTGAGTACTAACTTTTCCCCAAACTTACTTATAAATCTTGCAAGGCTTAATGCCTAACAAAAGTTGTGTACAGACAAATATTTTTAGAAGAGAATCTTATCAATAAATTTGGAATGCTAAGCCAAATGTTTCCAGTCTTACGAAGGTTAAATAAAACATGTACAAAAGGTAACAGCAAAGCAATGAAATTTCATCCACAACTTGTTTGCAAGATGGTAATCACACACAAACAAACACAAACAAAACCCCATATACATACATATATATATATATATATATATATATATATATATATATATATATATATATACATACATACATACATACATATATATATATATATATATATATATATATATATATATATATATATATATATATATATATATACATATACATGCCATCTCCTCAAAACAGGGGAGAAAATACCACAATCGTAGCTTCTAAATCCTGAAAGAACTCACAGTACAGAAACCTTTGCCCAGATCAATGGAAACCAACAAACACTTGACCCACACACACCCTCTTCCTTGTCTTAACCAACACTTCTCTTCCCCTACCCGCCCTTCTGTTATCTGTCTTACTTTCTCAATAAAAATCCTATTAAACGCTTTCCGTGACGGCTAAGTAATATTATTCACTGTAATTCTTACAGTTCCCACAATTTCCCTTACCTTAATACAACAGAACATTTATTTTTATTATTCATTTCTGGACGAGCTTTCCCTAATTCTGACATTTGACATACCTGCTCAAACAGTTTACCAAAAATCATCAGCATATTATAATCATAATCATTATTATTACTGGTCCTTCACCTCTATATAAAGAGATAAAATTCACTTAACGTTATCAAAAAGATATTTCCATCAAATGTTTCAGTAACTTGTAACTTGTATAGCACACAATTTCGTAACATCTCATTAAACTATAAACTATAAAGTGTCTATACACCTGTTTTAACAGATGATGAAACAGCCAAGCATTTACTAGCTTACGAAATACTCCCCAATAACTGATCCAATATGTATGAGAACGTTTTATAATCGAAATCTTCACTAATGCAACAACATGCAAAACTCATCCTGAAGTCATATTATGTTACTATAAGTTGCAACAACATGTGCGTGTCAGTTGTTTTACTGTTATATTTCATAACTGGGATTAGTATGGATATAAACTGGAGTTTATTTCAGATAAAAAAAAATCACTCAATTTTCATACTAAGAAAGTACTTGTTTTTAATTAATGTTTAATATGCATTGAAAATGCATTTTTCAAAGTATAAAAATAATAGTCATAACAGCTCAATGATAAATTTGCCATACCCATAAATCCTGATTTATAAAACTGCCATGATTTTCTAATATATATATATATATATATATATATATATATATATATATATATATATATATATATATATATATATATATATATATATATATATTCTATAGCTAACGTACTATAAATAAATTCGTTAAATCAACTAAAGGAATGCCTATGAAAAATGGTACAACCAAAAGAATATAGATAAAGATCAAATCTATACACAATGTATATAGATTAACGTTAGAAGATACGTAGCAGCCAACCATCGGAATGCATCTATTGAAGAATCCAAAGTACAACTTCATTTAAGAAGCTCAGAAGACCAGCCACTTCTCTCTCTCTCTCTCTCGAGTCAGGGTCACTCAGAACTCGAGAGAGAGAGAGAGAGAGAGAGAGAGAGAGAGAGAGAGAGAGAGGCCCATCACCTATCGCCCTCCAAAAGCCCGAAATAGGGCCACTTACGAGACAAGCTTTAGAAAGGCCTCGAAGTGGACAACCAAGGAACTTTGACCAGAGAGGTGGCGTACCGTAAGGTCCGTATCCCCGTGAGCCGTAATGTTTACCCTATTCCATGCTCAGCTTGGGTCATTGTCGAATGCGTATGGTACGCATTCATATCTTGAGAAAATCTTATCCACATTCCCACAGGCGTGTCCGGACGCTGTTCTTTTGTATAGAAGGGGGAAGGGTGGCATTTCTAATTATCTCCAGTTTCCTTTATTTACAAATCTAAATCTACACTACTAGTGGAATCCTTAAAGAATAATAATAATGAGCATTATACAGGCGTATGTTTTTCAAGATTAAATGTGATATACATCTGGCTCGTATTTGAGCCTAGCACTGAAAACAGCAAAATTCTTTGTAATTAACGCAATAAGAAAATACTTATGACTGTCGCAATCAGAGCACAAATAAAGGTCATTTTAATCATTTCAGCCGTAATACATTATGTAATGTCTTCCATTTTCTTCTTTTAGGAAAAACTTAGAAATCAAGCACACATTTGCCACACCAAATTCAAAGGGCTCTCACATCATAGATTTCAGTCCTAAGTACTTCTGTTGACAGTGGATCATTATATCTCGATGATAATTCAAGGATCTGAATGCCTGGATTCGATGTGTAATGGCAAACTGCAATTCTTTGGATGGCATAAAAGTCAAGTGAAGTCCATTTAATTAAAAGTAATCTCAAAGGTATAGCTTGAAAAATTTATTTCTTAGACAAACAGGACTTCATGCTATAGCTTCAAAATATTCCTTATGTTAGACTGACTGACTGACTGACTGACTGGCTGACTCTCTCTCTCTCTCTCTCTCTCTCTCTCTCTCTCTCTCTCTCTCTAAGTAAGCTTTAGTTTTCTAATTGTGGATAAAAGAAATCTATATCCACAGTTAGAAATCCAAAACTACTTAAGGTGAGAGAGAGAGAGAGAGAGAGAGAGAGAGAGAGAGAGAGAGAGAGAGAGAGAGAGAGAGAGTAAAAAATGAAAGCCACCTGGAGCATGTCACTAAACTCGAACAGAGCATATTTAACCAGTGCCATTTCTTCTTTCCAAATACAATCCAGTCATTCACCTGTGAACACTGACTACGCAACGCATCTCAGGAATCCTCAACCGCATCCGGGAATCTGGCTAATATATTAAGAGGGCCATCTGGTAGCAGCCTCGTTGGAACTGGATACGCCAGGGGACCACGACGATGTGACAGTGAATGAATTGGGTGGGCATGCAGCTTCACAAAAAAAAAATAAATAAATAAATAAAAATAAAAAAATCATAGTGATCTGGACCGTGAGAATTAACAGACGTGTCTTCGCTAATGATAGTAATTTTTATATATATATATATATATATTTATATATATATATATATATATATATATATATATATATATATATATATATATATATATATATATATATATATATATATATGTGTGTATCCACAAAGAATAATATTGATCACGAAATTCGACTTCACTTCGAAAAGTTATTCTCTTCATGCATAACTTTACCCACACCCGTCTTCTTGCCACTTTTATCTGTAATAAAAGGCCATAAAATTATAATAATTTCTAATGATTCAATAAAAAGCGCAATAAAATCTACGATTTAACTCATCTCGATGCTACTCTCCTTATACCAACACTAAACGAATTTAAAATTTCATCTTCTAATCATAAAAATAAGTAATGCCATTTTGATGATTTCCTAATGAATGAATCAAAAACGGGTTATTTTTTAATAAGTAATGTGCGTTTTTTTTTTTTTACGTAAGTAAACCTGTCAGACATTCACCCAAAGGCAATAAATAAGCTGCTACAACGTAAGAATGCAAAAGGGAAGGGCCAAGGTCACAGAGAGGTATACTAGAGAGGTCATCCCGCAAGGTCGAACGGATCCTTAAGGATGAGGATAGGAGAAATGACGTAAGGATGGATATCAAGGATGTGAAATAATTATGACGATATGTTAAAGGTGTCTCCTTCCTTCCCTACGAGAGATTTCACGTCATTTGGTTTTTGTCATTTCAAGGGACAAAATAAACATCACTAGACTCCAATCCCATAAACGAAATGTGTACAATCATACGATTAAGAGAAATCGTGTTGAATTACCAAAATTATTATCCGACCAATAATTTTTCTGCAGCACATTTTTTTGCGGAATGAAAGACTCTCTCTCTCTCTCTCTCTCTCTCTCTCTCTCTCTCTCTCTCTCTCATACATACATATATAACTCTTATATACATACATATGTATAATGCATACACACACATCAAATATATATATATATATATATATATATATATATATATATATATATATATATATATATATATATATATATATATATATATATATATATATATATATATATATATATATATATATATATATATATATATATATATATATATATATACAGCACAATGACTTTAGTCGCATAGTCATAAACTTCATTTGATATAAACCAATCAGTCAACCACTCCCTTTCTACACTGGAAACGTAATTCTTTCATTCTTACAGTTGAAGTTTTTGCTACTCTCTGCGTTGCCAATTCAACCTTAATACGAAATCAGGCCTATACTGGATAGATAGAATATACAATTTAGACCGAAGTACAAGCGTTGGGACCTACGAGGTCATTCATCGCTGAAAGGAAAATTGAGAAGTTTAAAAAGTGCAACAGGAGGAAAACTTCGCAGTTGCACTATGAAACATTTGTTAAAAGAGGGAGGAAAGAAAGATGGAAGAAACAATATGAATGGAGGTACAGTAAAAGGAATGAAATGGGTTGCAGCTCGGGGCCTAAGGAAGGGACGCTGCAATGAACCTTAAGTAATGCCTACAGTGCACCGCGTGAGGTGCACTGACGGCGCTACCCCGCTACGAGGTCAGGCCTATATTGTTGTCTGTTCGGGATAGACAACCCCGTAGGGGAGTAGTGCCGTCAGTGCGCCTCATGCGGTACACTGTAGGCGTTACTTAAGGTTCTTTGCAGTGCGCCTTCGGCCCCTAGCTAAAACCTCTTTCCTTCCTTTTACTGTATCTCCTTTCACATTCTCTTTCTTCCATCTTACTTTCCACCCTCTCCTAACAATTGACTATAGTGCAACTGCGAGGTATGCTTCCTGTTACACATTTCAGACCTTTTACTGTCAATTTCCGTTTCAGCGCTGCATGACCTCATAGGTCGCAGCGCTTGGCCTTTGCCCCAAATTCTCTATTCAATTCAATTCAATTCCGGATAGACAACAGGTCGCCGTCGACGCCTTGCCACGTCTGAGACAGATGACCAGAAAGTGACATTTTTTGGCGTCTGCCAACCACGTCTCTGGGTACTGTTGCTGATTCGGCCGATTACTTTTAACAGCGTCAACCTTTTTCCTCTTTCTTCATCTTCGTTCGTCGAGTGAAGACAGGGTTCAGTTACCCTCCGGTCAGTCCGGGGGGGGAACGTCATTTGCTGGCGTGGCTTACGGAATAAGGAAATGAAATGAGACGTACCTAGAATTTTATCGCAAAGCTTAACTTCCTTCTCCCCTTGTATGGCGAGAAATGTACGTGTTATCTAGAAACGTAACACGGAGAGTAGGTTGCTACGGCGATTTCTGTAACAGTTCTACAGATAATATCTTGTGAATTGTAAGGTGTGTGTGTGTGTGTATGTATATGTGTATATATATACATATATATATGTATATATATATATATCTATATATATATATATTTTATATATATATATATATATATATATATATATATATATATATATATATATATATATATACAGAGAGAGAGAGAGAGAGAGAGAGAGAGAGAGAGAGAGAGAGAGAGAGAGAAGCATATCAAAGGAAGGGAGAAACAAGACCTAAACAAACGATAAAAAAAAGACAAATTTGAATATTCACACACCCACAGTAAAACTAATACCCATATTAACAAATATATCGCGAAGTCAGCTGCTCTCTGGCGCAGTGATGCAGAGACCCAGTCGCCGTTCTTGACACATATTTACCCAGAGACAACACCCAGCTCACCCATCGTTTAATATACACCCTCGGATCTCTGCAATTCTAATTCGCTCTGGTCAACAGGTAGACAAATGACCAGACATGCTATTTGCAGCACGTGGAGAATTAATGAAAGCAACTAATTTTTTTTATTGTACAATTTACAAAAACTACACAAAAGCAGTTTTACATAATGAGGTTCTAAGACAAAATGGATTGATTTATTTTTTTTTTCTCGTGAATCAACGGCTCAAGAACCTTGGTCATCGATGAGCAAAATGTGTGGTTTTTCAACATATTTGAACGAATTATCTTTGCCAGAAATCATCGATATGTTTGAAGTCCTTATCGTTGCAAGAAATCATCAATATGAATTATTTCTGAAAATCAATTATCTTTCACTTTGAAATCATCAATATATTTGAAGTAATTATTTTTGCGATAAATCATCAATAATTATCTTTGTGAGAAATCATTAATATAAGTAATTATCTTCAAGAAATCATCAATATAAAATAATTATCTTTGCGAAAAATCATCAATATATTTTAACCAAATAATAACAACATTAAAAACAATTCGCAATTCGCAGACCAAATAATATCATGACCTACAGGAAGATTATTACGTAACCAAAAGCAACGATGGTATATGCTGCATTGGGGATGTATAATAGTGCAGATGGCAATTTGTCATGAGCTATCAGAATTTTCAAAATGAAAGTGAGGGTTGTGGAAGGCTACGTGACGGGAATGAAATGGTTTGGTGTGAACTCAGGACTTCGGAAAGGGGGCGTGCTGTCTCCTCTCTTGTTTAATATTCAAATGAATGAAGAGAGGAGAGAAATCTGGGAAACAGCGAGAGATGTAGCAGAATTAAGGGGCTGTTTAAACTGGTTTGTAAACTGAACGTGAATGATGAAACGCTAACTGGAGCTAGAAAATGGAAGTTGCAGAAGTGGAAGATATGCGAATATAGGACAGGAAGCTGAATTTATGGAGTTTATTACTGACTGGTGAAAATAAAGGAAGCTTTGAAAGACCGGTTAAAAATAATATTAGCCTACTTTACTTTATGGAAATGAAAATGGTTGCTGGATGTGAACGGAAAGAAAAGAGAAAATACCGAATATGTTATAAAATATTATTATATCAAACTATTTTTTAGTTTTCTATAAGGTGTATAATAAAAATTACACATATAATCGTCTAAAATACCACATCACCCAAAAAATACAGTGGTAAGAAGTTATTAAGATGAAAATACAGACGCGGTTTTTAAAGCATGAGAGAGAGAGAGAGAGAGAGAGAGAGAGAGAGAGAGAGAGAGAGAGAGAGAGAGAGAGAGAGAGAGAGAGAGAGCACTGCAGATGGGCAGATGTTTCATAATACAAGAGTTTTTATTAATGTCACCGAAAAGTGCAGAGCAGCTTGTTAGGTATAATTGTTGAGTTGCTGCTGTAGGGTCTGTCGAGGTTAATAATAATAATAATAATAATAATAATAATAATAATAATAATAATAATAATAATAATAATAATAATAATAATAATAAAGACAGGATTCTTCAACTTGGGAGACCGGCAGGAGGCGACTTTTGTGAAGATGAAGGAGCGATGAAGGAATGCATCCGTAATGAGTGACAGATGACCTTCTTGCATGTCTTATAAATCTCTCTCTCTCTCTCTCTCTCTCTCTCTCTTTCTCTCTCAGGGGCTGAGTCACAACACAAGTAACATAAGAGGTTAATGATAACATTAATCTTAAACAAACACGATGCATTAATTCACAACAGTCGAAGCAAGCTTTTGTTTTTTTTCTTATCCTTCAAGCATTTTATTCTGCATTTTTGCCTGGTACGAATGCAATGCTGAAAAGCATCCGTCGATAAGTGAGTGTAGAATCCATGTTACATTAGCAGTAACAAAGTATATGATTACAAATGGCTAATTACTGTGTGACAGAGAGAGAGAGAGAGAGAGAGAGAGAGAGAGAGAGAGAGAGAGAGAGAGAGAGAATACTTGTTGCTTACCAGGAGACAACATATATATATATATATATATATATATATATATATATATATATATATATATATATATATATATATACATATATAAATGGATCTTCTCTTCTCAAATATGAAACAGGCCTGAAAAGAAAGTAACATCGTTTATCTCTCTCATAATCTACATTTACATTTAGATATATGTACTGTTATATAAATAAATATATATATATATATATATATATATATATATATATATATATATTATATATATATATATATATATATATATATATATATATATATATATATATATATATATATACATATATATATCTACAGATGTGTGTAAAATCTAAATTGTTCATTTACAAACAATCACATGATTATTCTCAAGAAGTTACAAGCACAGAACAGCCAACAATATGGCAGCCCTGTGCAACAAACACACACAAACAAACAAACAAACAAACAAACAGAAAAGATAGACAAACACACACTAGAACAGGGACTACGTACAATAGCAAGGAAAACGGTGATTACGTCGCTTGACAAGAGAGAGAGAGAGAGAGAGAGAGAGAGAGAGTCAAAGGCGTGAAGAGGCAGAACAGATGATGATGAGGGTGTGCCGGAGGAGAAGAGAGGGAAATGTGGGTGGGGGCGGGAGGAGGGAGGGGGTAGGGGGAGGAGGTCCTTCTTCACAAGGGAATTGGATGGAGGAGGAGGAGGAGGAGGAGGGGTTTAGCATAATGGCGAAGCATATAATGCCATCATAAAAAAAAGTGCACTCTTCTTCGCGTGGAACCCCCAAGCTCTTTTCACTACTTTTCTCTCCTCACTACTCTCTCTCTCTCTCTCTCTCCTCACTTCTTCTCCCTCTCCTCACTTCTCCTCCCTCTTCTCACTACTTCTCTCTCACATCACTACTTCTCTCTCTATCCTCACTTCTCCCTCTCATCGCTACTTCTCTCTCTCCTCACTTCTCCTTTCCTCACTCTTCCTCTCTCCTCACTTCTCCCTCTCTCTCCTCTCTCTCTCTCTCTCTCTCCTCTCTCTCTCTCTCTCCTCGCCTCACTACTTCTCTCCCTCTCCTCACTACTCTCCCTCTCCTCACTTCTTCTCCCTCTCCTCACTACTACTACTACTCCCTTCTACTCCTGAGGAGAGTTGGTCCGTGTAGCTGATTCCCGAACAACACTCATTAAGAGGGTCGTCGATGGATGAGGGGAAATCAACGAGGGTAGAATAATCATCGCCGTATGTTGATGGGGGAATGAATTAGATTGCCACGCGCGCGAGTGAGGATCCTCAAAGGAGAAGGTGAGGAAAAGCTGCAGTTACACCAGAAGGTGAGGAATACCTGCAGTTACAGGAGAAGGTGAGGAATAGCTGTAGTTACAGAAGGTGGGGAGGAAAAGCTGTAGCTACAGCAGAAGGTGAGGAAAAGCTGTAGTTACAGCAGAAGGTGAGGAAAAGCCACAGTTACAGCAGAAGGTGAGGGAAAGCCGTATTTACAGGAGACGGTGAGGAACAGCTGTAATTACCAGTTACAGGAGAAGGTGAGGAATACCTGCAGTTACAGGAGAAGGTGAAGAAAAGCTGCAGTTACAGAAGGTGAGGAAAAGCTACAGTTATCTAGGAAAGAAGGAAAGTAAAGAAAATAACGGTGTGAGACAGTGAGAGCTTGAAGTGTGCGAGGGAACGAAATTATAATAAAACAGGAAGTAAATAAGAATCCAACGAAAAAGGAAGTATAAGAGACACTGAAAAACTTCAAGACAACAAAACATCAACCGAGGAATAATGAGAAGAACAATAAGGCGAAATACAAAAATTAATAAAAATTTTGATTGAAATAAAAGTCAAGAATAATAATAATTTTCAGTCACCAGAATAAAAACAAAAAGTTGATGAAAAACGACAGAAACGAAAGAAATAAAAAATAAAAAACCCAAATAAAAATTCACACAAGTTCAAACTCAATGAAACACAAAAGGAGAAACGAACCCAGAAAATAAGTGGAAGGAAAAATAAACACAGATGGTCGGGGCAGATCTTGTGTTCACAAAAGCCATCCATCCATCCGGACTCTTCTCTCCAACACACAAGCATGTTCTCTCTCTCTCTCTCTCTCTCTCTCTCTCTCTCTCTCTCTCTCTCTCTCTCTGCATTCTGTTTGGAACCGAGTTCTTATCAGAGTACTTTAAGTAACTTATAATTTACCTCTCTCTCTCTCTCTCTCTCTCTCTCTCTCTCTCTCTCTCAGATTTTTATTGTTTCTCTCTGTTTCTTCCCTACATTTTTGGTGTGGAATGTAATTTCTATACGAGTACAACCCTGAGCTGAAATAAAGGATATTATTATTATTATTATTATTATTATTATTATTATTATTATTATTATTATTATTATATTTCTTTTGTCCTCAAATAGTTCTCCCGTGTTTATAAGGATGTAGTTGAACCCATTTTCCATAATGGTGTTATTCAAAATGGAATACAAACATTCACAAACATTACGTAAACATGAACATCAACCACGCGCATTTTTCCCCATAGTTAAGATGGCGCCAGACGGTGTTACTTTCGGATTTGCATACGGTTAATGGGATGCGGCTGCAATCCCAACGCCCATCCCCACGGATAGTCGAGGGACTTATGTGCCGTCTATAACAAAATGCCTTTGCATTTCGTCCAAAATGTTTATGCTCACTCCCACAAAACCCAAATAACTTACAAACGCAACCGAAAGCACATTGCGCACGAACATGCTGACTGACATGCGGCAAGCACTTGCTGACGACCACCCCAGGATTCTGAGGGTCATACCCTATAATATCACGGGGCACTATACCCACTCATTTCGAGACTTGAACGTCGTACCCAGTGCCTTAACTAACATGAGCAGCCCTTGTAATCCCTCCATAATAATACTCCTTAAGGGAGGATAAAGCTGTCGCGTACATCTATGTAAACTTGATACAGGGGTGAGGGGAGGGGGAGGGGAGCTAACCATCGCTTAAGTCACCGATACGCAACCCGTATTTATTGGACGCAGTTGCCATGATGTTCTCCTCGGTCTGAGAGAGAGAGAGAGAGAGAGAGAGAGAAAGAGAAAGAGAGAGGGAGAGAATGAGGACTACCAAGCTACATGGTAATAGAGAGGGATTATAAAGTGGGCGGAGAATTCGTCGTGGATGGCGGTGGGCGTGGGTGGGGCGGCATTAGGCACAGAGTTATGTGACAGTGGGGGATGATGTCATATTGAAGTAATGGGGGTGGTACAGTAAGCCCTTTTGCCACATTTGACATATGTTGACAATGAGAGAGAGAGAGAGAGAGAGAGAGAGAGAGAGAGAGAGAGAGAGGGTCTGTAAACGGCGGTGCAGATCCTTGAAGAAATATGAAGTGTATAATATGATTTATTCGAAGCTTGTGTTCCTTCCATCCCTGGTGTGTAGAGAGTTATATTGCTTTCAGATTTCGCGTTCACCAGGATTGCCTGGGTGAATTCTTGGAGCATCAGAGAACTTATTTGAATTTTTATGTTCCTCTGTCTAGGATCTTATTAGGATTCTGACAGCTTTCCTCATATTTCTTTATCTATTTATATACTTCATTTTCTTCGCCTTGTTTTACCCATCCGCCTCACTTTTAACATTTAATGCGCGGTTCTCTCATTATGGATTACGTCACGCCTACTTCAGTTCCTTCCATATTAATGCTGCGCACTTTGTTATATTCGGCAGTTATATTATTTCCAGTGTCCAAATAATCTGCCGCGCTCCTAACTACTGTTTACTTGTCAATATTCTCCATGATTCTTTTTTATTATTATTCACCCTTTGCTGCGTTCCTCAATTCTTCTCGCCTGTCATTTCATTCACGTCACTCCTTATCCCATTCACTTTGCGCCACCAATTTTCAACCGACCGTGAGGTCCTTCAGATCTGTGTGCCTCTCAAATTCTTCCCATTCCTCTACATATTAAGTCTTCGTATAAAGAAAATGAATTCTGTCTTTATATTTGTGCCTATCCGATTTCGAAACATTTGTATTTTCCAGAGCTGTGATGCTTTTGAACTTCATTTCGTCCGCGTTCTCATCGCCTTTGGAAGCTGTTAATTTTTATTTTGGATCCATAATCCTTTACCTAGGTACCCAATTCATTACCCAACGTTCTTGAATGCTATATTCAACTTAAATTTTCTATCTTGATCGACTAGCCTACACTGCGTTTCATGTACTCCATATATTAGATTTAATGACATTTCTTTACATAACTCTCTCAATTTATTTTGGAAAAAAAAAAGTCCTTGTATATCCACTTACTTTGTGTTTCAAAAAACTTGGGTGAATTAAACTTATGGTAATCTGTCAACGAACGGTAACTTCGGTCAATACCCATCTCTACTAATCTATTGATAAAAGCGAAAAATTTTAAATTGTGGAAAGATAAAGTTAATGCGGCTGCTATCACATCATAAGATCCAATTTTTTCTCTTCACTATATTGGTATACAAGCTCATCATCCAGATCTTCCCCTTCCTTCTTTTCGGTCCTTGTAAGTTTAAGATACGATGACCATGCAATAAAATGACTTGCATTTCCCACAGCTAAACCGAAAACGCCTTACTTCTTGCAGTCGTAAACAAACACTTCAGCATACCAAATTCCCGAACATTTCGTAAAAGCCACTAATTATCGGACAAAATCACAGGTGCAGAAGACGCGATGCCTCGATATAATTTCCCTGGTAAGGACGACATTAGACACGCCTATGTTTCCTTAGGAAGAAATCTACGTCAAAATAGGAAAAAAAATTGAAATAGTTCTCTTAAAAAAAAAAAAAAAAAAAAAAAAGGAGAGTAAGGTAGGAGCACCTCACCGCTGAAGATTTGCGTTATAAATTTCAATAACTTAACACAGTATTTGTTTGCGATGACCACAAAAATAAGCGATAACATACAGCATCTTCTTGTGCAATTTGGACCGATATTTAAATCACCAACAAAATTCGACGAAGTTGATTTAAATCAGATTCCGATCAGAACTTAGTGGATTAGTTTTAGACCCTCAGGTATCCTTCCGAAAAGAAATTAAGTCGTAAATTTTGCAAAGGTCTCCACCATCACGATCACTAACGTTTGTGCAATTTGGAATAAATATAAAGTATATTTAAATCACCAACAAATCAAAAAGTCCTTCAAAGAAGTTGATTTAAATACAAAAATGGGAATAAAAACTTTAAAAAGAAAAAGTGAAGATTAGTTTTAGACCCTCAGGTATCCTTCCCGAAAGAAATTAAGTATATAAATTTTATATATAACTATGTTCCCACCATCACGACCGATATGGATGACTTAAATATATAAATAAATATACAAATATGTAAAATATATATATATATATATATATATATATATATATATATATATATATATATATATGTACAAATATGCATATATATATATAAATATATATATATATATATATATATATATATACATATATACATATATATATACACACATATATATACATAAAAGTCTAGATCCGGGTTCGGATAAAAAACTGAACTTGCTGCATTGGTCCTGATGTCGCTGTTGCTGTTGACTCAGCTGTCCTTATGCCAGCATGGGCATTGGTACCGAAGTACAGGAACACTCCTGTTAACACGCAAGAATATAAACAACTGGGGCGGATATGATGATGCACAAGAAAACAAATAATCAGTATAAATATTATATGAACGATTAATGTCCAAAACGTAGTTAGCAGAAATTCACGAACTGCGACGCAAGATGTTACATATGTGTAAATGCTTTTCAAGGCAAATCCTCAATTACCTTATTAAGTCATCTACATAAATCGAAAGAATAGCTCTATTCTTTCAAGAAACTTTTTTTCTTTCAACTCTCTGAACAAGGGAAAAAATTCGGAAGAAATTAGAAACGCTTTCTTTTTGCCCTTAAATAAAATTCAGTGTAAAATTTGCGCAATATAATAAATAAGGTACACGTAAGATATCGCAGTATAATATAAAATCACAAGTAAATATTCATAAATCCATAAAAGATAAATACAACGTACATCAAAATATTCACTGTTCTATTCCCAATTTTTCTGGGTCCAAGTACGCATCAGGAAAGAGATAACAGCAAGCATAAATTCGAGCAATACGTAAGTCCAACGAACAAAATGAGTTATCTGGTCGTAACTCATCCAATCAATAGACAATTCAACTGAGGAGGAGGAGGAGGAGGAGGAGTAAAGACAGAACGACACCACGTGTAAAAGTGAAAATGATATTGAAAGGATGCGGGTCTATTTGATCTTGATTCTCTGTCTGTCTGTCTGTCTTGGTGCCAGTTGAATATTCAGTGCTTAAACGATTACAAATTACAGCGTACTTCACAGACAAACCTGATAAGCACCTTGGACGTATTTGATAAATGGTGTAGCAGTCCTGTTTTCCTTCTACTCCAGGTGCATATATATTGCATAAAATAAAAAGCAACTAAAATTAAATGGAATCAGGGTCGTTACTGCACACTTTTACTCTCTCTCTCTCTCTCTCTCTCTCTCTCTCTCTCTCTCTCTCTCTCTCTCTCTCTCTCTCTCTACGTCGAAAAATATGTAGGCTATACAGAGAGAGAGAGAGAGACAGACTTCAGTACCAATAAGAAAACCGCTCTGGACCCGTTTCCTTAAAAACCAACTCTGCCTCTACAGAAATGAGCTATAGATCATACGCCTGGTAGTAAGTCAACTGTGGAAAAGGATACACACAGCTAGCAAGCAGCAAGAAAACGAACGTCCCAAAGGCACGAAACCATTCACAGGAATGAACAGCCAAGCAGCTTCACAGGGAGCAAAGACACATTGGGGGATTGAGCGATGACCTCTTACAACGCTTGTTCAGCATTCAGGATAAAATGACAGTGTGAATATATTATGCTATTTGTTTGCTCTGGCATTTAGTTGGGCAGGAATACTAACAAATTTATAAAGGAGACGATCTTATTTCCTTTGATATATAAATATATAACATATATATGTTTATATATATATTATATATATAAAAACACCACTGCACTGGGAAGAAGTGAAAATCGGTTGCGTATCCTGACCGGTGTCGGTTATTTATTGCTAAGCCATCTTCAGACACCAGTGGTGTTTTGATATATAAAAATTACGTACCAAGTGTGATTATATATATACACACACACACACACACACACACACACACACACACACACACACACACACATATATATATATATATATATATATATATATATATATATATATATATATATATATATATATATATATATATATATATATATATATATATATAGATAGATAACATAGCTTCGAAAAGGTATAGTGCCATTGAAGAAACATCTTTATTGTGTCATTAAATCAATGGTATGGATTTTAAAAATTGACTTTAACCATTAGGGCTACCATACAATATACTGAAGCTGTTGAAGCAGTGTTAATTGGCAAACATTTTAATACCAATAATAAAAGCTAAATTTATCCCATCAGGCAAAATTGTGATCCTACAATCAATTCAAATTTATAACCTTCAAATGGGCGAGAAAAATTCAATTAACATTTTCACGGAAGACAGTTTATATTTTCATTACTTTCATTTCACTGACTGAGAGAGAGAGAGAGAGAGAGAGAGAGAGAGAGAAAGGAAATTAATCTAGTCTCTATGTCGCCTTTCTTTAATATCTAGATTCCATCCTTAGACTTGGGCTTCAGGCTGAATGATACTTAAGAAAAAAAGTTGTTGAATACTGAGGGGAAGAGATTTTGATAATACCAGTATTAGTCAAGAGTAATAAATGGTAAAAAAAAAAAAAAAAAAACACATTTAAGGAACAACTGCATTTTAGGGCCTGTCACTCAATGACTAATGGAATATAATGGAATATGGAATTTAGGCCAAAGGCAAAGCGCTGAGACCAATGAGGTCATTCAGCGCTGAAATGGAAATTGACAGTAAAGGAGGTTTGAAAGGTTTAACAGGAGGAAAACCTCGCAGTTGCACTATGAATCAATTGTTAGAGGAGGATTTAAAGTCAGATTGAAGAAAAAGGATATGGATGGTGGTAGTGTAACAGGAATGAAAGGGATTGCAGTTTGGGGCCGAAGGGACGCTGCAAAGAACCTTAAGTAATGCCTACAGTACATCGCATGAGGTGCACAGACGGCACTAACCCCCTACGGAGTAAATGATTAGTGTAAACTTTTATAACCTATTCTGTCTTTTAACATGGCATAAGCCGGCCTAACATATCATCCTTCCCTGAAGTAATTTATATCTAGGCAATCTGGTATCACTCCCCCAAAGTGTAGCTAACGCAAAGTTAGGGCAAACGGTATAATCATAGATGAAATAAATAATAAATAAATAAAAATATATACAGGAAGAAAAAATGGTCAAGTTAAATCAATATGAATTAGCCCAGCCATACAAAAAAAAAAACGAAAAATATAAAAGTAAAACTACAAGTAAAATTATTATTATTATTATTATTATTATTATTATCATTATTATTATTATTATTATTATTATTATTATTATTATTATTATTATTATTATTATTGAGAAGATAAACCCCTATTCATATGGGACAAGCCTACAGCGGCCACTGAACTGAATTCAAGCTTCTGAAGAATGGTGTTCTGACAGAATATACAGAACAGAAAAAAACTCATACACTACATGGTATAACGTCGACTTTCAAAAGAAAGCAAAGGTATCCAGAAAGTATATTAAAATAATATTCAGCCGAAGAGAGCGTGAGAGAAAGGCAGACTTGTGAAAGTCTATATATAGTTTTATTATCAAAGGGACCGCCGCCAGCCACAAGAGTTGCGCCGCCAACAGGTGGCAATTTGAACACGTCCAATGATGGTACGGAAGCACGTTATGTACATTTCCTTGAGATAAAATTGATTGGAAGACGTGGTCTATATATATATATATATATATATATATATATATATATATATATATATATATATATATATATATAATTATATATTATATATATACATACACATAAATATATATATATATATATATATAATATATATATATATACATATATATATATATATATATATATATATATATATATATAATTATATATTATATATATACATACACACAAATATATATATAATATATATATATATATATATATATATATATATATATATATATATATATATATATTATATATATATATATATATATATGTATATCACTGAATATAATACCCTATCACTGCACATTTATTTAATTAACACAAACGTCAATAATCACCGAATCCAGCACACCCGGAGCTATATACACATACAAAGACAATAAAAACAAAAGCTACATTTACAAATATTCGTACTGCCCAGAGTCGCCTCCGGGACCTTCTGAAACACGATACCTCAGAACTAAAATTAAAATAATTAAACTTCTGGCCTAAAAATGTGGAAGTTAAACAAGCCAGGCGGGTGTTATCCAAAGGCAATGAAGTGGCAATGAAGACATACCCGAGTTAAGTCAACTTGGAAGGCAAACACAATGGCACGCGAAGCGAAATTAACTCGGAAAAAAAAAGGGGGATGTTTGCTGACAAACAATTCATTCTTACCTGCTGCTTCTGAGAGATGCACTCGTTGGTTATCCGGGAAAGGAGAAGTCCAACTGATTATCTTATAAATCGATCCTTCAGACACGCACTAAGTTTCCTTCCACTTGTTTGTTCACAAACATTTCACAGGAAGAACCTGAAGACACTCAACGACCACTTTAACCCTTTTTCAAGATCTTATTTATCTTGGAGTAAATTCTCTCTGACCGCAACACAGTTTCGGGCACTACTTCTTTCAATAAGAATCAAAGTTACGTTTGCACAATCAATCAAGGACGATACACAAAGAAGGCGAGAACTATTTTCAGGTTCGTCTCGTCTCCTCAAAGCTGATTAACAATTAAAATTTTTCATGAGAGCGTAAGTCAATAGCACTTTCATTTCACACCACAAAACACACGAGTAACAAGGAGGAAGGAGGGGTGGGAGTGGGGGCAGGAGTGTTCCCCTAGAAATATACAAAAGTGGGGGTGGGGTGGGAGGGTCTCTGATAAGGGGGGGGCCCTGTTCACCTATCTCTTAAGGCCTCCTTAAAACACAAGAAGAAGAATAGATGACGTTGACTTGAGCTTGACTGGCGGTAAGAGCAGTTTAGCTCCGCCAAAGAAAAAACTTTAATGACAAAAACATCGAGTCCCGCGAGGAGGCGTCCACCAAGGGGGGGTCGTGGGGTCTCCGCTCCCTTCGGCGGGGTCCTAAGGTAACATTTGATGTTTGTTCTATCGAGTGGGGTCCATTGCGACCACAAACGACCCCACCGTGACCGCTAACCGATGCCAAACGACCGCATGTGCAGAGCAAACAATCGCCGCACGTCTGACTCGTCCGTCCGCCGCGACCCGACTTAGTTACCATCTCTCGCGCAGGTTGCTCGGCCGAACTTGATCAGGGGATTCGAACGCGCTCGTGGTACGTGGGATGCCAAGACACACTTACGTATCAGTATTACTCAATTTGAGCTCCGATACGAAGCCGTCTTTATAACTCCGGCCGTCGCACGGCCAAAGGAATCGTCCCAAGTCACAGAGTGTAAGAGTCTTGACGCAATGACGACGTAAATATTGCTTCAAATTGAAAATCGTCACGAAAATAGATCTCCCTACATGGCAACTCGAATGCTAAAAAAGCGGGATACCCTCAAAACAAGCAGTCTCTCTCTCTCTCTCTCTCTCTCTCTCTCTCTCTCTCTCTCTCTCTCTGCTCCGGAAATATCCTGAACTACTTCCCGTAGTTCTTTTTTTCCGAGGGAACCAAAACAAACACAACTGAATGAAAGATAAACACAGGGATTACCAGCGTCATTAACTAAGTGCTTATTTATCGGTAAGAAGCAGTTTCATCTCGTCGCAAGCTTTAGTGTTTCCTGGTTAAGGAATCTGAAAGTAAAATGCACGAGTACACACACACACACACACACATATATATAGTGTGTGTATGTGTGTGACAAATAAACTCAACGATGTATATATTAATAAAATGCTATTTCTTCACTTTCAAGTAAATATGAACACGGACTCTTGAAGAGAAATTAAGAGGACACACTCACGAGAACCTGATGCAGTTTACATCAGAATTAGCAATAAGTTGTAGTGATTGCTTAATAATAATAATAATAATAATAATAATAATAATAATAATAATAATAATAATAATAATACGTGCACAAAATTTAAATGACAAGTTACTTAAAATAAACGAGTAAACATATTAAATAAAAACGCCAATAAACGACAAATATGGGTAAGGAACGGGAAGAAAATCCTTTGCTAGATACATTTCCATACGCCCCACGCCCATCATCCCGAAGAACACGCCCACGGTCCGACCATCAACACTTCCTCCCAAGCCGTGACATCAACGCCACAGACTTGTGATGGATTGGAGGCTTGTAATTCTTCCTCGGCCCTTCTCCAATGATGGATGGAAAAGGCCGCGTGTATGGGCTTGACTCAGCCTGGAATCCAGATGCAAGCTCTGGAATGGGTCTAGTGTCATTTTCCAGCTGGCATAAGGTAATCTTTCTGTTAGTGTAACGCCCAAAATGGCAGATGCATGAGAACAGTGCAAATACACAATATTTCGGGTTTGGCTGCTTCTCTCTCGAGGTGAAATGTTCCTTGTCGAAGTCTCTGCATATGTGCTTTTTATTTGTATATGTGTATATGTATTAATATATATACATGTGTAGATAGGTGTGTATGTATGTATGTATACATACAGCCTTTGTTGGATGTAATCATGACTTGTATACATATTCATCAGCTCCGTTATCTTCGTGAATTTTCAGGTTTGTTTTGGTGTAAATCATTTTCCGGCACTAGATATTTACTGTACTGTAATATATATATATAGAGAGAGAGAGAAAGAGGAGTAATTTCAAGCAAGCTTACGTATATGTACATCATAGAGAGAGAGAGAGAGAGAGAGAGAGAGAGAGAGAGAGAGAGAGAGAGAGAGTACAGAGTATAGTTTCCAAGCAAGCATACGTATAAGTACTTCATAACCAAACATATGTACATACACACAGAAGATACATGCCTGCTCTCACAACATATTCATATACTGCATAAAATCGACCAGTTTTAAGGCAAAAGTACATACGTTCGTAATGTCAAGATGTGCCTGCACAGAATAGAAATGATTACCATAGTGAAATCTAAAAGGGAGGGACAGCTTTGAAAGCAGAACGGGATGTTTGATAAATAAATCAATAAAAATTAATTCTAATGATAAAACGATAGCAAAAAAATAACAATAAAATAAAAAAACTTGGTGCGCGTAAAAAAAAACACCAGCTAGCCCATTAACGGATGGCCTTCTTGAAGAGTTTATTTATCCAAAGGTTTTTCTTTTCTTATTTTTTTCTTCACCTGGAGAGGCCACACTCCACTCTGGGAAAATGATGGCTATTAAGAAAAGATTCTGCGACCAGAGGAAATTTTAGGCAATATTAAAAGCTTTGTCTTTCTAAAAATGACTAAAAGCTTCATCTTGAAATATGGTTATTTATTTTTGTTGGCTGATATATCTAAAAAAAAAAAAAAAAAAAAAAAAGATAGGCTGTTTCCTCAATGCTTCCCTTATCAAGCAGAGACCGAAAATAACACTATACAGCAATGCTCTTTCATGAATGTATTATGATTACTGAAATTCTCTCTCTCTCTCTCTCTCTCTCTCTCTCATCTATTATACAAATATATATATCTCTGTATACACACACACATATACACACATACAATATATATATAAATATATATTTATATGTATACATATATATATATATACACATACATATATATAGGCTATAAAGACAGAAAAACTCCTAAATAAATATAAATATATATATATATATATATATACATATATATACATATTATAATGCTGCATTTTGGTTAATAAAGATAGAAAAATACAGTACAGTATATATCTAGGGCCGGAAAATGATTTACACCAAAACAAACCTGAAAATTCATGAAGATAACGCACATGATGAAAATGTATACAAGTCATAATTACATCCAACAAAGGCTGTATGTATACATAAATACACACACACACCTATATACATATATATGTATATATATTAATTTACATGTATACATAATATAAATACATACATACATATACAAATAAAAAGCACATATGCAGAGACTTCGACAAGAAAACATTTCACCTCGAGAGAGAAGCAGCCAAACCCGAACCACTTCAAATCGCCTTAAGGGCGGCCGGGGCCTTTCATATTCTCGACCCCGAGAATGCCCACCACTTAGCGTCAAGGGAGCCATCGCAACGAAACAAAAGAACTAAACAAAGGCCCTACGTAAACAAAAACTAAATAATCACGCGGCACGTAACACGCAGCTTAATAAAGATCGAAAATTCGCGCATTGAAGCGAATCAAGCGGGTTGTTAAGAAATCACAACAGGTGCAACGCCACTCCCTGCATACGCAAAAAGAGCCCGTGACGTCACGCGGTGATTTCCTCTTCATTTTTTTCAATCGAGTGATAACGACCTCACACCTCACATACCTACGGCTGTTTCGCACTCACCTACGAACGTGTTTGCACCTTGTATCCTGTGGCGTAACAGTTATCTAATACTTTACTCTTAGTCTCAGCACTACCGCTTAAAAGTTACATGACTGAAGTACACACACACACACACACACACACACACACACACACACACACACACACACACACACACATATATATATATATATATATATATATATATATATATATATATATATATATATATATATATATATATATATATATATATATATATATATCTTATATTATATTAATATATATTATAAATATATATATATATATATATATATATATATATATATGCACACATGAAATCCTCTTGGTTGTTAACGCATTATAACTGCAAACCTTAGAAAACAGTCCTCAATAATGCAATGATCAAATGAAAAAGAAATATCCTTCAAGCCATACGGAGAAAATCATCCATTATCGATGCACGTCAATCAAAAAAATTCAAAAAGAAAAAACCTTCCATTTACGCCTTCAATCATTCTTCATTTTCATCCGCGTTCATCAGAGGCCATAAGTCGCGAATACTTCCAATAAAAGTAAAGACAAAACAATGAATAATACCTAGGAGTGTGTTTCACCCGCTGGGCGCGTACCTTTTAGCAAGCGAGTATAACATTTCACCCATTATATGAAAATCTCTCTCTCGGCATCTTTTCCCCCAAATAAATTCTCCTCTCGACGTTGAGAGAAAGTTACGAGACCAAGAGATCAAGGACAGCACTGGGTGTCCTGACGGCTGCGAGACAATGATCGCTTTATTGGAAATTGAAGGTATTGGAAGTCGTGCATTATTATTATTATTATTATTATTATTATATTATTATTATTATTATTATTATTATTATTATTATTATTATTATTATTATTATTATTATTAGTAGTAGTAGTAGTAGTAGTAGTAGTATAGTATAATTATTATTATTCAGAAGACGAAATCTATCCACATAGAACAAGCCCACAGGGACCATTGGCTTGAATTCAAGCTTCCAAAGAAATGGTGTTCCTTAGGAAAAGTAAGAGGAGGTAACGGGAAATACAGAGCATGTCTGCAACCAACGATATTTTATCAGAAGATAAAAAGACTCCCAACAAAATCTACTCTGACATTTGCTGCGGTAAGAGTTGAAAGAAGTAAGGTTAATTTGAGGAATAGAAATAAAAATACGAATAAAAGACTATAAATGAAAAAAAAAAAAGAATAAAAGACTATTTTTCCTCTAATATTAACATACAACGACTGGTCTTTACATAAAAGTAAGAGAAAGGTGTTCCAAGATAAATATACATTCATGAAATCATTACAAGACTGTTAATACGTTAGTATCCTGATTAGTTTTAACACCTCAATATTGAATTCTATAGGAAAACTTGCCTAAAAAAGGCGCTATGACAAGCAAATAATAAATATAAGGGCAACGACTGTCTAAGGAAGACTCACAGAAGGAATTCTGGTATGACACGTAAACAAATATAGTCATGTATGCGCTTGTACTAAAAAAAATGCAATGATTATTCAAACACATCACGCACTAAGAAATGGAAAAATATAACGCTAAGGTTTTATCGAAATTCTCACATATATATATGCATAATAATCAAATTCTCCCAAAAATAGTGACAACATAAAACGAAATATCTAAAAGCCTCTCCATCACAGACCCCATTTCAACAAACGCGCCCACATTCCTCTACGTCAGAACTTACAATGAAGCAAAGAGCAACAGAGAATAGAAGGCCATTTAAAACACTGTGACAGAAGTGATTCCTGTCCGTTTGAACATGCAACTGTTCAACGACAATTCACGCTTGACGTTGTTAAAGCCGTGAAAAGAACCGCTCTGGAGATGCAGCTAGGAATGGAATAGAATATAGAATCTAGGCCGAAGGACAAGAGCTGGGACCTGTGAGGTCATTCAGCGCTGGAAGGGAAATAGGCAGTAAGAGGGTTTGAAAGGGGTAATAAGAGGAAAGCCTCGCAGTTGCTATTAAGAGTGTGGAAAGTAGGATGGAAGAAAGAAAATATGAACGGAGGTACAGTAAAAGGAATGAAAGGGGTTGCAGATAGGGGCAGAAGGCAAGCTGCAAAGAACCTTAAGTAATGCCTGCAGTGCACCGCGAGAGGTGCACTGACGGCGCTACCACCCCTCCCCCGCCTACGGGGGGGGGGGGTTGGATTTGCGTAAGTGCTTGCTAGAGTTACCAACAAACTCAGCCACCCACAGCCCCAAGGTTCAAGTCGCGAGAGCAACAATTAGCATCACCGCCAAACTGTGATCGTCAACATGCAACTCTCGCCCGCTTTACGTATTGCAAAGGACACCTGCCGGGACATAATTATAGTGTCTCCTGAAGGTGCAATAAACAGCTACAAGAATACGTCACGCCCCAGTCAGGGTGACGGTTCTTATCTGCATCTGCGTCCCTGCGGTGATGACCTCAGGTAATTTCTGTTTCTTTAGATAGCCACCATTGCTGCCTCTATTTTTACGTTAACTTTCATTCAATATCTATTATTAAAACTATTATTAAAACAATTTAAAGTAAAATTACATATACATTATATATATATATATATATATATATATATATATATATATATATATATATATATATATATATATATATATATATATTAAATATATATACATTTATTTATATGTATAAATACAAACGTATAAAAGCATGTATAAATATGTATACATATAAATACGTTTATATATAAGGTATATATATATATGTATATATACGTACATACATACATACACACATATATATATATATATATATATATATATATATATATATATATATATATATATATATATATATATATATTATTAGAATAATGGAAAATTATAAAAGGCAAAAGGCAAAGACGTTTCAATATCTCTTGATGCAATGTTGGTAAAACATTATTTCTGCCCCCTCCTCTCCTCTCTCTCTCTCTCTCTCTCTCTCTCTCTCTCTCTCTCTCTCTCTCTCTCTCATAAAAATTCCACTGCCAAGATTACAATTTCTCAACTTCTCTGGGAACAGCTTCGCGTCGTATTTATCCCCTCTCGTTAGCGAGACATCCCCCGAAAGAAATCAAGAAAAAGACGAACGCTCAAATTCAATTATCACCTGAGACGATGATGCCTAATTCGGACCGAAGGTGAGATTGATTACCTCTCGACGTCAGTTGCTTTTGTCGGGGAGTCTGGAAGGACAGATGGCCCCCACCGGAGACTGGAATTTAATCGCTGACGCAACGGCACATAGCGTCCTACCTCATGCCGAGTCTTCGACTGCTGCTAAGCGGCTCGATAATGAGATTGGTAACCCCGACCTCTTAGGAAAATACTTCTTTACCGATCCTAAATTTCAACTATTTTTGCTTACTACCTTAAAATAATTCACAATTCACCTTGTATTTATTTTTAATTTACTTACTTTTTTAATTTACTTTTTATATATATTTTTTTATTTATTAAGTTGTTAATTCATTTCTTTTTTCCTAATAAATGATCTCTTCTTTTTGTATTTCCTACTACTTTCTGTTTTCTTTCAAATGAACGCCATATTCTTTGGAAGCTTGAATTTCAAGTCAGTGGCCCCTTTGGTGGGCTTGTTCCATATGAATAGGGTTTATCTTCCAAATAATAATAATAATAAAAATAATAATAATAATAATAATAATAATAATAATAATAATAAATAATAATAATAATAATAATAATAATAATAATAATAATAATAATAATTAAGCTGGTTTCGATGTTATAAAACTTCATCTTAACCATTTACAAATTCATTAACTTCTATTTATACATTAAATTTCCTCTGGTTTAAGCTCGCGTGCCCTTCGTAACTGAAATTAAACTGACATTTCTGGCCAAGAACAAGACTTCCAATTACACAGCTAATTCTTTATAAAATTCAGTTTTTCATTCCTCCAGAGATTCCAGTGAAGCGACTCTGCGGGCAGTCTGATATACCTCGAGTTCGTTACCTGACAAGTTAATCAGGATCTTGGAAGCGGTTTTACTCTACCACAATGCAAAAGTAAACAGTAAAATATTTATATGTGAAGGCAGGAAAGGCAAGTTGGAGGTATAGAAGTAATGCAAGAGTTAATTCAAATATGACTTTCTAATGGGGCCTGAAAATACCTAGATATAGTTCTCTAATTTTCCTTATTTTTTATACTTTCCTAATTTCCTTATTTTCAGTTTTCTTTAAAAGAAAACTATTGAGGTGGCTTTGTCTGTCCGTCCGCACTTTTTTCTGTCCGTCCTCAGATCTTAAAAACTACTGAGGCTAGAGGCTGCAAATTGGTATGTTGATCATCCACCGTCCATTCATCAGACAAACCAAATTGCAGCCCTCTAGCCTCAGTAGTTTTTATTTAATTTTAAGTTAAATTTAGCCATGATCGTGAGTCTGGCAACTATATACGACAGGCCACCACCGGGCCGTGGTTGAAGTTTCACGGGCCACGGCTCATACAGCATTATACTGAGACCAGCGAAAGATAGATCTATTTTCGGTGGCCTTGATTATGCACTGTAGAGGCTGTACAAATAACTCGATTGCGCCGAAGAAACATCGGCGCATTTTTTATTTGTTTTGTATGTTCTAAAGTTGGCAAGGTGGAGAACCATTAAATAAAATGAGCACGAACACAGATGAATTCCAGCCACTGAAGAACTTATTAAATAACACGATGAATTCGAGTACAACGAAGTCTCTCGGCTGGAGCGGATCCGAAACAAAAGTGACACTAATTCCATCCTGGATAAAAAAAAAAAAAAGTAGGCGTGACCGAATTCGCACAGGATGCATAATAAGGGAAGAGCAGAGGGGGCGGAGAGCGGATGCTTTCAAAGCCCCGCCCTTTCCACCAATTGCCAAAGGTCGTGACCTCAAGAAATGAAAATGGCAATTCATGAAATGAAACGCCAGCAGCCAATTTATGAGTAAATTCTCAAATGAGCGCTCGTGTTAATTTACGGCACAAGCCAACAATTACGCTTGCATTTTGGAAGGATAAAGAAAGACAGCGCAGGTGCGCATACACAAACACATATAATATACATACATACATATACATTTACATACATATATATATATATGTATATATATAATATACATATATACATACAGACACACAAATATATACAATATATATATATATGTATGTATGTATGTATGTATGTATGTATGTATGTATGTATACACATACAAAAAGCTCGTATGAGAGAGACAGAGTCGGAAAACTCTACGGGATTAAGCAACCAAGAAATTCCCGTTTTCATTTTTAACAGGTTTTTTTATATTTTAAATATATATTTTTTATATTATTGTTATGACAACTAAACTAACATTAACACTGAAGTCCAGAGTTACAGAGAAGAAAAAGCAACACATAATTATGACCATTAAAAAATACATGCGTCTACAAAAATAACATAAGGCTATTGCAATCTTATGTGATAAACACTAGTTAGAGAAGGTATTCTACACTATGTATGCTCCTATGACTGTTTATAGAAAAATTAATTACAGCTACATACAGACTGTGATGTTTTAAAATACGGAATATTTATTTTATATATATTTAATACTAAACCACATGTTTAAAATTTTTAGACATGCAGTGATGTATGAATAAGTCAGGGAAAAGACAGGAAATGTATGTGTAAGTTTGTAGGATAAAAAGATAGGAAATGTATATGTAAGTTTGTAGGATAAACGAGTAAAAATTGCGCTGAAGTTTCTTCGGCGCAATCGAGTTTTCTGCACAGCGTGTATAATGTTATATGAAACTCAGCTACGACCGGGCAGCTCTCAGTTGCTCCCCAGATGCAATCAAGTGAAGGTGCGTCGGCGACGCCTCCGGAAAGCGGTGCCAGACGCATGGGTAGCCTTAACCTTATATAAAATAAAAACTGAGGCTAGAGGGCTGCAATTTGGTACGTTTGATGATTGGAAGGTGGATGATCAACATTCCAATTTGCAGCCCTCTAGCCTCAGTAGTTTTTAAGGTCAGGGCACGTCGCCCTAAGTTAGGTCAGGTAGATAAGATCTGGTTAGGTCAGGACCTGGCATTATAGGAAAGGTTATGTCCATCTATGTCTGAGGAACCTGTCCTGGTCGGCGACTGGCGGGAATCAGGCCGCGCAACTAAAGTAAGTTTTACCGAAAAGGTAGTTTTATTACAAAACAAGAAAAAAAGAAGAATTTAAGTGGAAGACAAAGTTAGAATGTACGAAAAGACTATTACGTCAACCCTTCATGTTAAAAAAAAGTGCAGATTTTAACTGTAAGTAAAAGAAAAGTATATACAATTTGTTAGGGTTAACTGTTCGTATTATATTTGAACTAAGGAGACTACAATGAGTCAGAAGTTTGAAGACAATAGGAGGGAAGATGGATAAGAAATTTGATGCGATTTGATATATTGAGAAGAACGAAAGATGATAAATTGGTAAAATTAGCTGGAAACTTATGTAGGAAGGAAGAAGAGTGCGAGAGAGTTCTTCCTAAACGAAAAGGAAGGACCATAATACCTAGTCAACACAAGAACGCCTGAGAGACGAAGGTAACTGACATAGTGTGTATGGAAGGGGGAATTAGTGCAGTAAGGAAGAGTATTCTCTGTGGGCGTATAGTTATATGCCTGATACTATGGAAGTTTTCTACACAGCTGAGAGTTCATACAAAATTCAGCAGTTAAAAGATAGTTACGGCAGTCATTATTTACCTATTTGTCACTGGTCATGCTGAATTGCAAGGAAACGGCTCATTGAATTGACATACATACATACATACATACATACGTACGTACGTACGTACAAACACGTGCGCGTTTGTGTATATGAAGATTGTGCAACTGTCTTTCAGCAGTTGAGATAATATTGGCAGTGATTCAATATCAACATTCCTCTGAAGTCACCATGGACTATCGGAAACAGCCTATTCAATTTACATAAATACAAAGACACATACATAAAAACATACATGCAGACAATAGACACACACGTGTACGTATGTGTGTATGTAGACTGACAGATAGATAGACACCAACGGTGTTGGACAATAACATCTCCTAACGGTTCTGACAATGTTCTTTTCCCTTGCCCTTCGTGTTTGTGCCTCCCAGGGGATACTGGGATTTTTACGACCTCTTAACCTACTTCACCACACCACTTAACAAAGGCAGCTGTATCCCCACCACCTTGTCAGGACAACTTCATAATCGTCGATGGTATCTGACGGAGGACATTAGAACTTCGCCTAGCTTGAAATGGACGCGTATAACCGATTTTCAAAATTGTTCCTGCGCTTACCGAGGTTCCTGTCTAAGTTTTTTTATTGTTTATTTATCTATTCACTTATAAAAATGTGTTCCGGTTTGAAAGCCTAATATTATGTAAGAGAATTATCTCATCACGATCTTTGAGTTGATTTTCGTTACTATCCACATAAATTATCATTTTGATACAAAAGAGACACTGGCTTACAGGTAAGGCGCCTACCTGGCAGAATATGATGAAATGGTCGATGTTACAATTAATAAAATAAAATAAAAAATAAAAAATGAAAACACATGAAACAGCCCGATTTTTCCAAAAGGAACAAACGTCATGCCTGAAAATAAATTTCAAGAAAAAATGAATTCATAACCTTATATAAAACTATTATCCGTGGATTGATTGTTATCAACCTAAGAATTGTGAAAATCTTACAATTACGCTTACAACGTGCTGTGACTTCAGAATGTTAGAGACTGTTAGACGTGTCTTCTCTCTCTCTCTCTCTCTCTCTCTCTCTCTCTCTCTCTCTCTCTCTCTCTCTCTCTCTCTCTCTCTCTCTCTCTCTCTCTAGGTAGAATGTAAGCCTGACTAGCAAAAGTCATGTTCAACCCACTTCATGAACATGGCACAGGCTACTCGGATTTTTGCTTAATTAATTTTTTTTACGAGAAATTTTTGACAATATCGAAAGTGATCTGTTTATTTCGATGAAAGATCATCAGTAACTCCAGAAATGACACTAACCTATCACTTAAATTACGTGACTTGTCATATAATTACACAGGGCACTGGTGGACAACCTAATCCTATTAGATGCACGATAGTTCAAAGCCTACCTATGAAGGAAATCCATCACTGATTGGTAAGAAACATTCAGTTTTAAAATAAAAGTATTCCAAGCATTCTGTGTGATCGGCGACCTCAAACATTTTAAATATCACAAAATTTGGTCAATATATACATATTTAAATAAAACTGAAGACTACTACCGCACCCCCCCCCTCCTCTGGTTCGGTAACAATCAGTTTACGTGTGAAATGAGCGCCGTGTTTAGTACCAGGCCCTTGGGGATGAACGTAAAACATAAACAAAAGACTGTAAATGTCACAAATACAAACAAAAGGCATACATATAAACAAAAACGAAAGCAAAAGGCAGTAAATATTACGGTCCCCGAATATTTAACCAGGCCTCGGTAGTATTCTACAGCTTTATCCATATTCATACTAAAATATAAATATCATTGATAATCATTAACTTTATGATTACCAACTTACAAGTGTGTAGTGATGTGCCCTTTTGATTAGTCAGCCATTTAAATTTCCCGTTTTCTGTAGCATCCACCGAAACCGTTTTCTTCCTCACAACATATGGTATACTATAACAGAATTTCTACTAATCAAGACCTTTACAATCCAAATACGAATTCTGTATTTTTCATACAAGTTCCCCACAACAATTAATAAAACGATTTTAAATGCTGCATTACATTTATCCAATTTTCTGAAACGATTTTAAATGCTAAACCATGTCTCGTTCAGCTAATGACAACAGCTTAAACATTATCTGAAGAATATTATTATACCGTACTTTGTAAATAAAAAGAAATGAAACACCTATGCTTTAAATTATTCACATTTCATCACATATTCCATCCATAGGCGGTTGCCTCTCCTATTGTTCCAAATGTATGTATAAAACGTATATATAATCATTATATGAAAACAATATTGGCAGTAGCAACGCCATGGAAAATAATAAAACGATTTCAATGTATGAAAAATGAAAAATATGAATAGCTTACAAGGCTGTCTAAACAAGTAAGAGTTTCCAAGAATTACTGGCCTTTGATTGGGTTTCTACTTCTCATGCCTTGCAAAACATTCAAGTAATTAACACAGTATTTTAGATCTCTAGAATTAAATGTCTTGAAGAAGTTTGCAATGTCATTGTATCATACTTTTATTGGGAGCATCGCTGTCTCACCTAAGGAGATCCATGCAAGGGAGAGAGAGAGAGAGAGAGAGAGAGAGAGAGAGAGAGAGAGAGAGAGAGAGAGAGAGAGAGAGAGAGAGAGAGAGAGAGAGAGAGAGAGAGAGCGTGCAAACGTGGAATTTTAGTACATTTAACCGCCTGAAAAATCAAAGCTATGAATTTTTCTCTCAGAATTCCGAACTGTAAAAATGTCAAATTATACGTTTAAATTTCTAATAAAAAACCAAGGATATACTGTATAAGTATATGTATATATATAGATATGTGTATGTGTGTGTATATATACATAAGAATGATGTTCTCAGTTCTGTAGGCCTAAATCGTTCCTGCCTAGCCTGGATAAAATAAGGACTCCCGTTGTGCTTATAACGTTCCGATAATTACGTTCGTTATATACCAATGAAAAAAAAATGGTGATGTACACTACAGACATCTGAAAGAATTTAATGATTGCCACACATTAAAACAAGAAGTGTTAAGAATGTAACTAAGAAAAGGCCGTGTCAAGGATGGTGATATGTCAGACGAGTGGGGGAATTCAATGTATCCGAAATATGCGAGAGGATTTATGAGCTAAACTTTCCTTCTGTTGGTGAGATGTTGGTGAACATGATTAAAAATAAAATAAGGATGCTGTTAAAAGTTACATCTGCGAAGCTTGTGTCTAGACTGAAAGAGTGAACGACTGGTAAGGGAAATTTATAAAGGTGCACGTTAGGAAACAGGAAAGGACGCTGTATTGGTGAGGCACTTTGGGGTTGCAAAACGAATGTGTATTAAAAAGAAAATATAAGCCTTGTATACTGTGTCGCACTGAGAAAAAAAAGAGGAATTAAACATGCGAATTTTATAAGGCTATAAAATTCATACCAAGTTCATATGCATATTTGTGCTTACACGGACAACGGCGCCACAGAAAAAAATTTTTTTTTCAGACAAAATCCGTTCTGCCCTACGCCACGCACGTAAAATGACTGAAGAGATGCAATAAATATGTGTGAAAGAATCAGAGGTTTTAATTACACACACACAAACACACACACATATATATATGTATGTATGTATGTATGTAGTGAGCGACAATATTCAAAGTATGAATAAATTTAATAGAAATAAAAGTTTTAAATTGATTAAAAAAAGATAAAATGACATCAATACTTGTAAACGACTATCCTGAAAAAGGCTAATAGAAAATACGAAGAATTGAGAGAGAGAGAGAGAGAGAGAGAGAGAGAGAGAGAGAGAGAGAGAGAGAGAGAGAGAGAGAGAGAGAGAGAGAGAGAATCCTGGCTAATCCTTTCCCGTTTCTTTCTTACATCTTCTTGAAATAACACGAAAAACTGTAACGGAAATTCGTGCAATCCAGACCTCGAAAAATTATTATTTATTTATTTTTTTTAATAAGTGAGATCTCCTCTTTCTGTATTTCCCTCTACCTTCTCTTATTTCCTAATGAGCACCCTATTCTCTGGAAGCTTGAATTTCAAGTCAATGGCTACTTTGGCTTGAATTATATATATATATATATATATATATATATATATATATATATATATATATATATATATATATATATATATATATATATATATATATATATATATATATATATATATATATATATATATATATATATATATATATATATACTGTATATATATCCTGAATAATAATAATAATAATAATAATAATAATAATAATAATAATAACAATAATAATAATAATAATGACCATACCAACAGCCACTCAAGCTACCTAGCATGACACTGCGTTTTCCCCTACAGAACCAAGCAAGCCCGCCCATACAAAGGCACTTAACATTAAAATACCAAGCAGAGAAAGCATCTACACCGAGTGTGAGGAACAAGGCACATTACCGACGCCAGCAGAGAGAGAGAGCCTCCAAGGGAATATCTCTCCTGTCAGGCTACAAACACCAGACCACCATTAAGATAAGATACACTTTCACGTCGAATGCACAATGGGGGTAACCACTCGGCGAGAACTTGTGGGACGGGGTACACTGACTGCATGTGTTCTCAATAAGCACGGACAATAAAAGACTAAAGTGTTGGATGCCTATATAAGTATACTTCAATGCACGAACTTTACAGTTGACAGTATGGAAGTGTGTTTAGATAGAAGTAATCATAAAAATATGCTTGACAGTAGAGGGAATATTCAATAAATAAAAATGCAATCAGCAGCTGTACGATGCTTATGTAATACAAACGTTTGAAATAAAAATTTAAATCTAAAATATTCCTGGTGAAAATATTATCACTGCTGCTGGTATTACTGCAAGGTCCAAAGAAACTAAATCCTTTTATGCAAACTCGTGCTAAATGTTTCCAGGTATTAAAAAGGATAATTGACCTTATAATCTCATTTGCAACATTATAAAATGGAAATGAATCTCCTGAATGAAACTGACGCCACATGCTTAACGTCTTGCATCCGGCTACTGCAATTTGCATTGGTAGCGAGTTATGTGACATGTGACACGGATATAAGACATGGAATGCGTGCTTGCACACGAGCCTTTAATAAAAGCATTTTTTATGCTTGCGCTAAAACCTGACGCCATATCACTTCAAGTTGTTTTATGTACGTATGTATGTATGTAATATATATATATATATATATATATATATATATATATATATATATATATATATATATATATATATATATATATATATATATATATATATATATATATATATCTCCACCTCATTTATGGAAATTGTAAGAACACGATACCTGATGTGCTAAAGAATGAATAATCTTGAGACGATGTAGAGTTGTGAAATGTTTAATAAATAAATAAATAAATAAATAAATAAATATATATATATATATATATATATATATATATATATATATATATATATATATATATATATATATATATATATATATATATAGTTATTTCCACTTCTGTACCAGCAATGAAAATGATGATCTGCCTGCGACACTATTTCAAAATCTCTAACACACCATTTACTTCGGGAAACTCTGATAAGGTTGAATTACGTTTCACGGCAAACAAGTCATGCAATGAGTCATTGCTTCGAACCAAATCTCCATCAAAGGTTTCTGACCTTTTGAGGAGTAAAAGCTACTACCTACTCATTAGGCAATTGAAAGCTTAATGTCTTGAGCCAGTAGGGACATTCACTGTTCTCGATATAAACTGACCAAAACTCTTTATCAGTACAGCCAATGTGGAAAGGGTAGAATTATCTGGATAGAGTTCCTTGTTATATCCTCGTTTTTAGTTTTCTGTAAAAGAAAAGTATTGTGCCGGCTGTGTCTGTCCGTCCGCACTTTTTCTGTCCGCCCTCAGATCTTAAAAACTTCTGAGGCTAGAGGGCTGCAAATGGGTACGTTGATCATCCACCCTCCAATCATCAAACATATCAAGTTGCAGCCCTCTGGCCTCAGCAGTTTTTATTTTAAGGTCAAAGTTAGCCATATTCGTGCGTCTGGCAACGATACAGGACAGGCCACCATCGGGCCGTGGTTAAAGTTTCATGGGCCGCGGCTCATACAGCATTGAGCCGAGACCACCAAAAGATAAATCTATTTTCGGTACCCTTGATTACACGCTGTGCAAAGAAACATCGGCGCATTTTTTATTTGTTATTATCTAAATATCGCTTTAAACCACGGCGCTAATCATACGTTCAACTCCTAACGTTTATAAATTTATGTAATGAAATCATTCGTCATGACACAAGATGCTGTAAAAAACAGTTGTTCCTACTTGACAATCTGACCTTCTGCTACTTAACCATTGACTTCAACAGACTGAAATATGTCTACCTCTACCGTATGGTTGATGATTTTTGTTTATTACAAAAACATAATTCACTCGAGAAAGTAAGAAAATATTGAAAACGAGGAGATATTAAAGCATATTTAGTAGCAGATAAAAGGAATATGAATAAAAAAAAAATACATAAACAACGAGGAAATCTACAGACACAAGAGAAATAACAAAGAAAATTGCCACTCACCTGAGCTTTCCGGAGGTAATTTTCGATTTCGGTGTAAGGATCCTTTTTGGGAGGACCGATTTCGAAGTCCTTGGCGCCCCTACCCTTCCCGCTGCCCTTCCCTTCGCAGCTGGTCATTTTTACGCCTCCACCACCTTCTTTCAGGACCATGCTAGCCATCTGAGCTGACAAAATATTTTTTTTTTCTTATTTTCAAGTCTATACGGAAATCACAGAGGGGTGGGGTGACACTACAGGTAGGGGGAGGGGAATGCACTGCGTTTCTTCATCATAACAAGTCATATGTTAGGTGGGGCAAGGGGGCGTTGCCCCCGAGGAGGCCTGGTGCCTTGTCTGGGGAATCCATCGTGTCTGTCTTGTAGGTTGAAGTCTTCAGACCGACATCTGAAATAAAGAGAAAGGTCCATTAATTATTATTCTTAATTTACTATAAATGATAAAAAATGTAATCTTATATACGTCCTATGTCAACAACAACGCTAAAAGAACACATCAGAAAAGGAGAAACATCAAACCTGACATTCAAACATTACAAAGTTTCAGCCACAACATTAAAAAGAAATCCTACGAATACAGACGACAGGTTAAGAGAGAATAACAAGACTAAGTGATAGTCCGAAAACGATCTGCTAATCGCTAATTAGCACCACGCTTCTTATCTCCCACGTAATTCGTATCACGGAACTCGGCAGAGACCTATAAACCTGATAAAAGCGTTGCTGCACGAACTAAATCGATGAATCATTTGGGTGCCCAGGTACCAGATGTGCCAACAATTTCCTATTTATATTTTATTATGATTTGCCGAATGTGGCTACATTCATGAGTGACAGAGGTTTTATATTAATATTTTATTAATGATTATGCAGTGTGGCCATATTCATGGGTAACAAAGGTTTTGTATTGATATTTTATTAATGGTTGTGCAGAATGTGGCCACATTCATGGTACCAAAGGTTTTGCATCAATATTTTAATATGATTATGCGGAATGTGGCCACATTCACGAGTAAAGAAGCAAAAATGTCATCAACATGCAATGAACGATTTGACATGGCAGAATGCCCTGCCCATATGTGACAATGGGAAAATTGAAGCAAAGAGAATGACAAGTTTACATAAACAAGAAACAAATACATAATTACATTAATACATAGCAGAGTAAATAAAAAATCAAACAGAATTATAAGAGTTACTTTAAAGTAAATTACAACCGCTACGGACTCTCCAAGCATCAGCATCAATACTACAGCTTGAGAAACTTTTAAAATGCATCTATAGTACAGGAACTGGTAAGGCCTCTCTTACTTAAAAGTTCCTACTCATGACAAAACTGGTGTTCCCACATCTTGTACCTCATGAATAAGCTCTAGATACAAACTGACTTCGCCTGATCACGATTTTGGACCGAAATCCGAGTTTTAATAACCCCAGTTACCTGTGGTCTTGACAGCGAGTGTAGAAATTTATAGCTAGAGGAAAATAAACACAAATATTTTTCTTGGGAAATTCTGATTAATTTTTGCAAATGGTACATATAAAACAGTTTCATATACTCCTAAAATCCAACAAGAAATTGTATCTAAAACTTGAAAAGAAAAGGAGAAGATATAATGAAGGAAAAGTAACCGATAGCCAAAACAACGTAGACTGTCACAGATAGTGGCTGACGAGAAATTCATCCTGGTGTAAAATAGTGAAGGAAAAATATGACTTTCATTTTCCTATTACAGACCTGATTTTTTTTCCCCACGCAGTTTCATTAAAGACACCTCTAACCTTTGGTTTCGAATGACTGTGTAAATTCAGCGTTTACAATTCATTTTCCCGTTGCTATAACTTTTTATATGACAAAAAATAAATTAGCTTTTCTCAGATGTTTAGTGTTCCTCAACGCAGATGGTGGTGAAAAAAAGAGAAATTTAAAAAGTATAACTATTTTGGCGAGTTTCCACTAGACTTTCAGTTGAGTAAATAATCAATATACAAGAAATAAGAAGCAACAAGACTGTTGATAAAAAAAAAAAATTCACGTACAATTGCAAGAAGATACTGGACAAGTATCAGACAAAGAAAAAACCTTTATCGGAAAAAGACGAATCCTCCTCCTCCTCCTCCTCCTTCGCCTCCTTCCGTGCTGAATACCACGAAACGGGGATCCAACAGTCCACACGCACTATTTCACTAAGTGCCGAAGGAGCGATAGGGGCAATAAAAAGATAAAATGCGAGTTTAACAAAATGCTAAATGAGACACGCGGGGCGAGCATCAAACCAAAACCACTCCACTCCCGAAGACACGAAGCAGATGCCCCATGATGGCGGGGCTCTACAACACACACACACACACACACACACACACACACACACACACACACACACACACACACGAGCACACGCAATATACGAGGTTCATGTACATACTTTCGTATCTGATCTTGGCCGCTGACATTGCGCTGCTAATACTGACACTATGAACACTATCAATCTAGGTCTTAATCTCTCAATCGAGACTCGAGAGGGAGTGGTCGATGAAATTCGAGTCAAAATCGGCCGAGTTCACTGGACTTTCAACAAGCAACGTGCAATGAAACCTATCTTCATGGTTCTTCTCGCCAACAGAGGTGGCTTAAGATTGGGAGAGAGAGAGAGAGAGAGAGAGAGAGAGAGAGAGAGAGAGAGAGAGAGAGAGAGAGAGAGAGAAGCATTTTAGTTCCACACCACACTATGTAATGTCATGAATTGTATTTAAAATGTTACTGCAATAAAAGATATTACAGTCGTATTGAACTGTTTTGTTTAAGAGCCATCACGAATAATAATAAAAATACCGAATCAGCTGAAATTCTTTGTTATGTTTCAGGAATATTAAGATGTAATTCCTGAAATTAAGACCTGCAGTTATAAAAAACACAACAACCCTATACGGAGAATACTTTTCATCAGTTTACACCATTTGAATAAAATTCAAAATGTCTGACAGATTTTTGTAGGATTACATTGTCATATTAAGTCTCCCTACGTCCATTCATTACCAATACTACGAGTTCAAAACCAAACACCGTTACTATAATTGACCGATAATCAGTACAGTATCTAAAATTATTTTCGTATCTTTTGCGACATCATGGACTATTATTCCTTTTTGACGATAAAGAGAAATTTCTTGAGTCGAATTCTGAAACAGAAGCAGGATAAATCCACAAAAAAATAAATTTAATCTTTACGCTTTCAGATCCATCAAAATACTGTTTCGCTTTTCAATGGTTTTAACGATTATATACAGACTTATTTCAGTAACAAATAAATAACAAATAACAATAACAATAATAATAATTAATAATTAATAATGTGTAATTCCAAAAAATAACCAAAGACTTTTCGAACACTATACTACTACGTTAACAACACTACCAATAATAATAATAATAATAATAATAATAATAATAATAATAATAATAATAATAATATAAATAATAATAATCGCAAACAAATGGTTCTCATTTATGATAGTAAGAACAGCAGTGGGAAAAGATACAGATTTAGCAATCTGAGGATTACTGACTTCCAGACTAACTGTGGTATGGCGTGACCTGCCGGGTGTTACAGGGCCTTCTAAGATAAGGTGAAATTCCTTGCCTCAGCTCAATGGGGTAACTGAATTAGATGAACTGCCAGTGACTCCATCTAGTCGTTGAGAGATATGGAGGACAAAGGTACCATAAATATGGTACCATTATCCAAAACAAGGGACGGATAAGGCTAACGCAAAGCCTAAGTTATCGATAAAATTCAACATTCAAACAAAACGCATAATTCATATGGATACAAATTTAACTGTCTGAATTATGTGATATCCCAAGATAAGTTTAATGTAGGCTAAAAGCCATAAATATTTATAGTTTAATAAATGACTGATGTGCATTATCACCAAACAGACTGAAGAAGTAGGTAAAAGAGTAGACACAGTAATATGTACAAAATAGGCTATCTTGGAAGCACAAAACGCAACTGAGTTTCAGGAACCTAACTCAAATTCCTTCTCACAATCATAGTACAAATCAAGTAAAAGCAATCTTAGACATAATAAAAATGGCAAATAATGTTAAAAGAACAAAAGACAGATTGAGGATGAAAATACATGCAGCGTTGAACCATCAGCAAAAGCACGAATGGGAAAAGAAGCAGACTGACAAAGGCCACTGACAAAGAGGAGAGAAAGAGTAGGAGCGAGAGAACACAGCCCTGAGGAACACCACTATAAATTGGAAGGGAGCAGAAGGTGAGCCGCCGACAGCACTGGAGATAAAGTTGTTAGGCTAACAGTTAGAAAGGGGTTTGAAGACATGAGGGGGAGCAAGGTCACAGCAGAAAGTTTGGCTCACATTGCCTTGTGCCAAGCTTTGTAGAATGTCCCTGAAGTATCAGGAGAACATGAGTCTCATTTTATGGCTCCTAAATGTTATATTCTGAGTCTCTTTTATTCCATTAATAATAATAATAATAATAATAATAATAATAATAATAATAATAATAATAATAATAATAATAATAATAATAATAATAACAATATGGAAGTTATTATTTTAGGGCAGTGTTATTGAAAAAATTAATGTTTCAAGGGCATTCCGTTTGCAGAAAAATATAATAAAGAGAATAGAGAAGACTCTAAAAGCTAAATGCCGTCGAAACGGCAATTGTTTTCAATAATAATAATAATAATAATAATAATAATAATAGCTCTCTCAAGACCCTAACATAAATGAGAAAAGAAAGCACGATCTCCAGTGGAAATTAATGAAACAATCCACCTGTTGCTTTTTTACTTAAAAGTTTCTCTATATATATATATATATATATATATATATATATATATATATATATATATATATATATATATATATATATATATATATATATATATATATAAAACAATCCACCTGTCCTTTTTATCTAAAAGTTCTCATATATATATATATATATATATATATATATATATATATATATATATATATATATATATATATATATATATATATATATAATATGAAAGCTCCCCCATAATAAGAGACAATTTGATCCAGTTGTAATATCCATTTCTACTCAATAGTGTCCTTTTCGTTATTCCAAGATAATATATTCTTTGAAGGCAATGCAGTCATTCGAATACCTACTGTTATTTAAGTTTAACGTTGTCTTTCGTAGACATTTTGCAAACAGGAAAAAGTGTCTGATATACAGTGAATGCTTCCAAATACCGCCACAGGGTACCGGCTTGTCTGCAGAAGAACCTTAAGTAATGCCTACAGTGCACCGCATGAGGTGTGCTGACGGCACTACCCCTTTACGGGAATAAAGACTACGATGGCGATACCTTAGAGATAGCAAAAGCTGGAAGATAAGACCCTTTATTCTATGATATATATTAGACTCTTTAATCTTTATGACATTTATAAGACTCTTTCATGTATATGATATATATAAGACATTAATTTATACGATATATATGAGACTTTATTCTGCATGATATAAAGAAGACTTTTTCATCTATATCAAATATAGGAGACTCTTTCACCTACAAGACATTTATAAGAACCTTTAATGTAGGTGATATATAAAAGACTTTGATCTATATGTTTATATATATATATATATATATATATATATATATATATATATATATATATATATATATATATATATATATATACACACACTTATATGACTCTTCAATCTATATGATGTAAACAAGACTTTAATCTATATGATATATATATATATATATATATATATATATATATATATATATATATATATATCTTTAATAAAAAATATATACAGTATATATATATATATAAATATATATATACTCTTTAATCTATATGATACCTATAAAAGATATACATTCACACGCACAGATGTGACGGTTCTTCCCCGGGCCTGAATGCCTTATATGCAAATTGCTTGCCGACGTGTTTGGGTGAGTCAGTTACCCAAGGCTTTATCTGCGCATTAGTCATGGATATCAAGAGGAAGAGAATTACGTAAAACATGAATGTACAGCAATTTCCAGATTCAAACACTGCGACATTTATCTTGGATTAAATTAAGTTCATTCTAATAAAATCTAGAATCTTTAACAGGGACAAATTTATGTATGTACCCGTTATCCACACACATCCATATATATATATATATATATATATATATATATATATATATATATATATATATATATATATATATATATATATATATATATATATATATATATATATATATATAATATACAACTCAATAGCATAATTAGGCTACGTTAGGCTAAAACATATGATTCTTTTCATCTAATGTATAGATTCTTTTCTCCGACTAAAGCACATGATTATTTTCGTATAACCAATATTTGTACAGATTCTCTACTGCGATAAGTTCTTGAAAATCACTTGATAAACAGTGAAAGGAAACGTGAAAGAAAAGGTACAGGGGTGTGTGCGTGTGTGTGTTTACGTGTGTAAATAATACTAATATTCTTGAATAATTTTTATCAGAAATCTTGTCATGTAAATGGCAAAATACATATAAATATATTATGTATTCTGATTGCTCTTCGTTATGGAGAATCCCAAGTCTTGCTCTCTGTACAGGGGGTGTGTGTGTGTGTGTGTGTGTGTGTGTGTTACGTTTACGTGTGTGTGTGTGTGTGTGTTTACGTGTGTAAATAATACTAATACTCTTGAATAATTTTTATCAGAAATCTTTTCATTCCTGCAGGAAGTGTAGATATATTTTTGGTATTATCACAAAAAGCTTTAAAAAAAACATAACGCCGGGCATTTCATAAAATTCAAATTAATATCCTTGCGGATGAGTAATTTTAAATGGTAAGCTATAATATTCCCAACAATTTCATTGAAAAACATTTTCTCTCTGGAGAAAAAAATTGATAGAAACTGTCACACCATCGCCTAAATGAACACAGTTCTGCTTTTTTCCAAAACAGCGGATATTTTAGCAAGAATAAATGAAATATAAATACATAATATACAAAACCACTGACTGTACCGAAAATACAAAGATGAAAACCCATAACCAATAGGAGTAAAAAAAAAAAACAGTTTAGGATGAATGAATGAAATATAAATATATAAAAGAAAAAAAAAACTACCTATACCGAAAAATACGAAGATGAAAAAACATACAGAGAAAAAAAAAACAATTTAGCATGAATGAATGAAATATAAATACATACAAGACAAAAAAAAAATACCCATACCGAAAAATACAATGGAAAAAACCTCACCTACAGTAAAAAAAAAAAAAAAAAAAAAAAGAAGAAATTCGCTCATAACCATCGCTCATCCAACACGACGGAACATCCGGTTGAAGGAGAGCCACCTGGATAATCTCCGACAACATAACATCGCATCTCAATGGCACAGGTAATCAAAACAAAGCATGATATGGGACCCCGAGCCTCCCTGTAATCCCAGGAAGGTCAATCCCAGGTAATGCTGTAATTCACATGCTGTTCTCCGGATCGAATTACGTCTGACGGTACGGCAGGGGATTTACTGGGCACATACCAGGCGTAGGAGGGTAGGTCGGGGTTCCCTGGAGTGGGGAGGGAGGGGGGGGGTGACTGAAGGAGATGGAGACGGTAGCCTTTGAGAATCAAAGATTGAGTAAGGTAACCACGGAATAAAAAAGTTCAAACGCATACACACACATATGTATGCATGTATCTTTAATCAAACGATTATTAAATTATACTTTGTGAAATCACAGGGAAAAAAGGTGAACTATATTCAATATTTCTCTTTAAAAGAAGTTTTACCTTTGTGGCCAATTCTGTATCTGCTGATTTTTTTTATTTACATACAGTTATCGCCGTTGAGATACCTAAGACTTTTTGTCACCTTTCTAACCATTTTTTTTTTCATGACGTTTGGCCTGGAAGATGCCAACATATTCTTAAGCATAGCACGACTAGCCATTTACTAATATTTATATCCACCTTACATGTACACATATACATACATACACACATATATACACATAAATATATATAAATTATAAATGTAAATTAAAATATATATATATATATATATATATATATATATATATATATATATATATATATATATAGAGAGAGAGAGAGAGAGAGAGAGAGAGAGAGAGAGAGAGAGAGAGAGAGAGAGAGAGAGACCCAACGTGACCCAGAGGTAGAAAATAGGTCAGCTGCCCGAAGGTTCGTGGTTCGCGTCTGGTCTACCACCATAAGTCGACCCAGCTGTAATATTATGCTACAACCATATTTCTCCAAAGACGAAAAAAGAAGTTTGTTAAAAAAATTATATATATAAAGTTTGTAATATTTTTCAGGATCAGAATACCGAAAAATCCGTAAAAAATAACCTGGGTCACGGACGGTCCAATAATGCAATGACCTGGTCATGTAAGCCAATTTCACGACAAGTCACGGTGATTCTTGGAACCTAAGCATTCAATAATGACAGGAGTTTTCTCTCTTATCTAAGAGATTAGGTAACATGATGTCATTAATATAATTTGCTAAACATAGTTTCTGAAGAAACCCACTGGCTATCTTGAGATACCTGCAATTACATATTACTATTATTATTATTATTAAGATTACACCCCCTTATTATATAGAACAGCCCTTATTATTATTACTGACATGAAATTCAAGCTTCAAAGAAGATAACACCCCATTTGAAACGAACAAGCAGATGATAATAGGAAACAGAGAAAGAAGAGATCAGTTATTAGAAAAGAAAAATAAGAGACAAACTAAAATGATAATAAACAAATAAAAAAATTAGTAAAATACAAGGATGAACTGTGTTAGGGTACCACTGCATTGCACTTTGTTTGAACCTTTGAGGTTCAAATTGCACAACATCCTCATGAGTAATTAACTGTGTGTAAATTATGTCTGGATTTCCTTTTAAATTTCGGTTAGTTATTTTGCAATTAAGTTTCTTTTCATCGCATGATTCGGTCACTATCACCAGTGTCCAGGAAAACGCGGGTCTGCAAAAGCTGACCGCGTCTTGCAAAGCCACAAAACCCAAACTTAACTTGTTGCAAAACCAGTGGACAATGTGCAACAGAACTATATTCTGGAAAACTATTTGGGAAAATTAACACATTCATTCTATACTTAGGAAAATATTTGGGAAAATTAGCAAATACAGTCCATATTCAGGAAAATCATTTGGGAATTTTAACAAATGGGACCTATATTCAGGAAAATTATTTAGGAAACTTCATTAAATTTATTTGGGAAAATTAACAAATGCCACCTATATTCAGGAAAATAATTTAGGAAAATTAACAAATGCAGCCTTTATTCAGAAAAATAATTTGGGAAAATTAACAAATGTAGCCTATTTTTAGGGAAACTGTGTGAAAAAATTATAAAATGTAGCAAATATTCATGTAAGCTGTTAGGCAAATCCCGAGATAATCGAAGAAACCCGAGATTATTAAAGAAAATTCCGGAATTATCGAAGCAAATCCCGAGATAATCGAAGCAAGTCTCGAGATAATCAAAGATAATCTCGATATAATCTAAGCAAATCCTGAGATAATCGTGGAAAATCTCGACAAATCGAAGAAAATCCCGAAATAATCGAAGAAAACCCCACCACATAACTACGATTTAGAGGTAACGAGAAAGTTTATTTGTTTCAATCTTACTGCAATCAATAAAACACTAAAATAAAAAAAACAAGTAAAAAATGCGCCGAAGTTCCTTCTTCGCAATCGAGTTTTCTGTACAGCCGCTACAGCGCATAATCAAGGCCACCGAAAATAGATCTATCTTTTGGTGGTCTCGGTATAATGGTGTATGATCCGCGGCCCATGAGACTTGAACCACGGTTCTGTGGTGGCCTGTCCTATATCGTTGCCAGAGGAACGATTATGGTTACCTTTAACCTGAAGTAAAATAAAAACTACTGAGGCTAGAGGGCTGCAATTTGTTATGTTTGATGATTGGAGGGTGGATGATCAACATACCAATTTGCAGCCCTCTAGCCTCAGTACTTTTTAAGATCTGAGGGCGGACAGGAAAAGTGCGGACGGACGGACAAAGCCGGCACAATAGTTTTCTTTTACAGAAAACTAAAAGTAAAAAGAAATTAATTCACAAAAGTGACGAAGCGTAAAACTTCACTTGTATGTCACTGACTACACATACAAATATTTTCCAAGATCCTGGAAAAAAGGGCGAGGAGGAGGAGGAGGAGGAGGAGGAGGAGGAGGAGGAGGAGGAGGAGGAGGAGGAGGAGGAGGAGGAGGCTGGGAGGAGGATATAGGGAGGCTGGGATAGAAGGGCGGGTGGAGGGGGTTAGGGAGGAATAGGTGGACCTTCCTCCCTATCCTAGGATTATTTTACCTGGGATTCAGTTCCACAGGTCTAAAGTGACGACCGCAGACTCGTAAGAAACACGTTTTATTTTTTTTCGGTCTTTCTTTTTCAACACATTCGCGACATAGAGGATTCTCTCAAGAACATCGATTGGCGGTCTGTTAAGTGGAAGGGAATCTCTCTCTCTCTCTCTCTCTCTCTCTCTCTCTCTCTCTCTCTCTCTCTCTCTCTCTCTCTCTCTCTCTAATTAGAAAATAGCTGAACTTTCAAGAGGTAGGAAGAAAATGTGTATTTACAAAATATAATTGAAAACGGTCATTAATTATAAGCACATACAGGAATTGTTGTCTATTCTAATTGTTGTACAGACACACACACTATAATATATAAATAATATATTATATATATATATATATACAATATATATATATATATATATATATATATATATATATATATATATATATATATATATATATATATATGTTTGTGTTTATGTGTCCATGTACAACGCTTCTTTAAAAATTAAACCACGCTGCATTTTCGTAAAAACACTTTTTATTTCCGATGAATTATCCCAGCCCTTAAGTCTCCAAAGTTCTTTAGTCCTCTAAAAGTTCTCTAAAAGAAACTTTAATTTCATTTAAAAATCTGACGAGGCCATTTGCGAAAACGCAGTACCCTCCCAAATGCCTCAAAAGCGATCTCGAACAAATTCGATCCGGTACGAGAATTTCCTTTTTTATTATTAAAACGAGAATGCCTTTTTTTTTTTTTTTTTATGGCTGAAACGAGAATGTCTGGCATGCGAGCAACTCTTCACCAGCGTACAGTACTGCAGCATCAGTTGTGTACTTATGAGCCTTTTTGTTTGATGCAGCTATCATCAGTTGTCAAATGGGACCTTTAATATCAACAGTATCGGTTTACAGTCAACAAGACCTCGCCACATGTATCCATGGATTTTTTTTTTTATACAGAGCATGAAAAATGCAATATTACATAGCAATAGCCTTTATGTAATACAACAACCTTGGACTGTGGAACAGACCCCCAGAGGATGTCGTGCTATTGGAATTACAGACGTTCAAGCGAAGATGCAATAAGTTAATACCTTAATGCAATTCAACTTGTAATTTAATATTTTACTTACATTTTTATTCGTCCATTAATCCGATTAGTTTATCTGTTTTTCCTAATAACTGATCTCCTATTTTTGTATTTCCCATTTTTACCTTCTGTTAATTCTTTCGAATGAACACCATATTTTTGGAAGCTTGAATTTCAAGTCAGTGGCCCCTGTGGCTTTGTTCCATATGAATAGGGTTCATCATCTGAATAATAATAATAATAATAATAATAATAATAATAATAATAATAATATGGATACAGATTAGAATGCTAACAATGGCAATCAATTTCTGAACTCAACAACGAAGTTCCTAATTAATCATCAGTAAAAAAGAAAAAGCCTATTCAGTTACTCAAATACATAACTGATCCCACAGATATCTGACATTGGATCTCAGCTCTGATCTGTCAGGGGAAGAACAGATCTGATTCAGATATTTACCAAGGATTAGTCGACTGGTAAAGAAGGTTCCCACAATCAGCCCGTCAAATCTACCCTTCTGTTTCGGAAAGGATAATGACAGCTGCTGCAACCATTCACTTTAGCTGATTTTCTCGCTTGTATCTGGTTTCACCCAACGCCATTAGGGGCTAACGCAGCCAGTGCGTCTTAAGCGGTGCACTGCAGGCGTTACTACAGGGCGTTTGTAGTGTCCTTTCGGCGCCACTTTTTTTTTTTTTTGTTTTTTTTTTTTACCTCCATTCCCGCTTTCTTCTTCAGTATTTCTGTTCAATCTCTCGAACTATTCCTTCTTTGGTGTAAATGTAGAGTTTTGTCCTTTATTTTCTGGGTCTCTTTATCTTGCTGTCCAACCTCTCGAACTATTCCTCCTTGGTGTAAATGTAGGATTTTCTCCCTTATTTTCTGGGTCTCTTTCTCTTGCTGTTCAACCTCTCGAACTATTCCTTCTTTAGATCCTTGCACTTTCTCTCCTTTATTTTCCGGGTCTCTTTATTTTGCTGTCCAACCTCTCCAGCTCCCATTTCCACTGTCTTAAGAGTTGAAAGGTCAAAGGAAGTGATCCAGTACTTGGCTTCACAACCTAAAGTTTGTAAAATCAAAATTTCTCCGAAGAAGCATCGGCATCTCTTCTGATTTCAATAACAGGGTTACATGTTTATAATCTTCTGTTTTCATACGTTTTGAAAAAGTAAGTTTGTTTTAAGGCAACCGATATTTGATCGACATCAAATCTGCATATTATTATTATTATTATTATTATTATTATTATTATTATTATTATTCAGAAGATGAACCCTATTCATATGGAACAAGTCCACCAAACGGGCCACTGACTTGAAATTCAAGTTTCCAAAGAATATTAAAGTGTTCATTCGAAAAAAGTAACAGAAAGTAATGGGAAATACAAAAAGAGGAAGTCAGTTATTGGAAAAAAAAGATAAATTAACGAATTAATGAATGAAAAAATGAATATAGCAAAAAAAAAAAAAAGTGTCTTCCGCGAGGCTAAAACTTAACACTTGTTAATAATATCTCTTTTGTGTCAATGAGTGCCTTTATAGTTTACACGGATGACAATATATTATGAATCATAAACGGCAACTAAATATTTCTCTCTATTTACAGAGAGAGAGAGAGAGAGAGAGAGAGAGAGAGAGAGAGAGAGAGAGAGAGAGAGAGAGAGAGAGAAGCCGTACTGAATGCCCTCCCACGCCGTAGGTGAATTTCGCGAGAGTCTTGCAACTTATATAAAATGCAAGTCATACCATCATATTTCATAAATTTAAATAATATAAATAGCTGTTGTTGTACTTAATTCAATTTTACTAATATAAAGTACGAAAATTAGAAGACCTCTACAACAGCAAAAAAATAAAACCTTGCTAAACAAAGATGCAAAAAAAAAAAAAAAAAATGAAGCCCATTCATGTTGGATAAATAAATCCGAAGATAACCAAATAAAGGCCTTATTGCAGACACAAACAAAATAAAGAAAAAAGAAACCTCGAGTGAAGGGAAGGGGTTTCCCTATTTAGCATATGAATTCGAGCGGCCCAAAGTCCCAGCAAGGCCTAAATCCTTCGGGCCTTTGAATGTCCACCTTGTTCTCCTTTGGGATCCCGTCTAGGATGTGGTCTTGGGCGCTATTCAGGGTCCTCTGACCGAAGGATGCCTTTTTTTTTTTTTGCAATGGATCTCCCCCCCATCCTTTGTCCGTGCGATATAACTTTACAAGGATAAATAATGGTGAATAATGGAGATGAATAACATGTCTCGTTCCTCAATGCCTTAACAAATTCGTCTGTGGGGTTTTCTGACAATAATCAGCATTTACCATTCAAAAGTTCATATCCATATTTTTTCTAAAAAAATAGATTAATCCCTCACAAATAATAGTCTATAATATTTCTAAATATTAATATTACCAATAACATTTTAATACATTAGATCTCTTCTTTCTGTATTTCCTTTTACCTCCTCTTACTTCTTCCTAATGAACACCTTAACATTCTTTGGAAGCTTGAATTTCAAGTCAATGGCCCCTGTGGTGGGCTTGTTCCATATGAATAGGGTTCATCTACTGAACAACAACAATAATAATAATAATAATAATAATAATAATAATAATAATAATAATAATAATAATAATAATAATAATAATAATAATAATAATAACATCAAAATAATCTATTCTGCATTCATCCTAACATATAGCATACTATACAACATACAAATTCAATCCACAATTTTCCAAGACACTACCATCATCCATCTAAGAAAATTTACATCGGTTTCAATCAAAATCATCACAAAGAATAACTGAGTCAAGGGAAATCGATTAACTTATCATTTTTCTAACGAATAGCATCATCCATCAATAACAAATTTGATGCATCATTTGTCCAACCGCAAATGTCCAACAGAAAAAATGTCAGTCAATTTTCATGAACCCTTAATATATTTTTATATATATATATATATATTATATATATATATATATATATATATATATATATATATATATATATATATATATATATATATATATATATATATATATATATATATATATATATATCAGAGTTCACTAAAATCATTCCCTATGGAAAATAAGGCGTCAACTCGCCATACTTTAGGATTACAAATGGAATGCATTAAAACCCTTGGCCGTAAACATCAGATGCAGCCTAAGCCACCAGGGCTCTCTCTCTCTCTCTCTCTCTCTCTCTCTCTCTCTCTCTCTCTCTCTCTCTCTCTCTCTCTCTCTCGTGATTGTAACTTGAACCGTAGTCGTAAGATCCTAAATATATTCAAAAGTATCCCATTCTCATAATACATTACAAGTAAGTTAATGAAGGGCTGTAATGCTGACTTTGTATGCCATGCTGTAATGAACTTCTCAGCTCCTTTAGGTCCTTTCTTCCTCACACCGTTGGACTGTGGAACATCCTCACTACTGAGGATGTCGTGCAATTGGAACTTCTTCTTCAGAAGTTCAAGCGAAGATGCGATGCATTACTACCCTAATACAATTCTCATTGTATTTTAATAATCTACTTACATTTTTATTTATTAATTTGTTAAGCTATCTGTTTTTATACTAACTGATCTCTTTCTGTATATCCCATTACCTTCTGTTACTTCTTTTGAATGAACACCATATTCTTTGGAAGCTTAAATTTCAACACCATATTCTTTGGAAGCTTAAATTTCAACACCATATTCTTTGGGAGCTTAAATTTCAACACCATATTCTTTGGAAGCTTAAATTTCAACACCATATTCTTTGGAACCTTAACTTTCAACACGATGTTCTTTGGATGCTTAAATTTCAACACCATATTCTTCGGAAGCTTAACCTTCAACACTATATTCTTTGGAAGCTTAAATTTCAAGTCAATGGCCCCTGCAGGCTTCTTCCAAATGAACAGGGTTTATCTTTTGAATAATAATAATAATAATAATAATAATAATAATAATAATAATAATAATAATAATAAAGAATAAAAAATGTTCTTATTCCAGCTTCTATTTATACATCCCATTATTTTCTAAATTCTTATTCCATTTTAACTACAAGTAAAGCTAATTTCTACACGATCGTCTTAGCATTTTTCTCTTTTATTCCACTCCCCTCACATATGGGCACCTATTAAGAGGAATCTATTAGGTGGAACCTTTATAAGACAGGGCAATGGTCTTTGTGGCTTGTTCCATAAAAAGGCGTGCGCATTATGAATAATGGCATACATGTTATCTCCATTTGCCTGCGTGTAACTATGGATTAGGAAAACCGATGGATGCATTTAGGTAGATTCTCTGAGCCGTTTGTTTCCATTAGCCTTACAGACTCGTCATAAATACTCATTTATTATATATATACTTCAATGATTTAATAGTTAAGGGGCCTAAGGCTAAGTCAAAATTGATGTGGCTTTTGAATATACAAATATACATATGTATATATATATGAGTGTGTGCATACAATGTATATATATGAGTGTGTGTATACATATGTATATAATATATATTATATAATATATATACATATACAGTATATATAATATATACTGTATATATGTACACATATATAGTATATATATTATATACATATGTACCTATATACATTGAGAGAGAGAGAGAGAGAGAGAGAGAGAGAGAGAGAGAGAGAGAGAGAGAGAGAGAGTCTGTTAACTACGAAATGAGAAAATGGTCTCCAGCTGAAATACAAAAACTCTGATATGAGGCCCAGAAACAGAAAAGGCTCGCCGAATACTAATTCACCTGTGGTCCCGCGTAGGCCTATCCAGCCTTCGGTGACGTTGAGGTGTGAAGTGGAAGAGTTTTAATTTCATATAAATGGAACCTGTCAAGTCATTTAACTCCCTCCTCAAGGGGAGAGAGAGAGAGAGAGAGAGAGAGAGAGAGAGAGAGAGAGAGAGAGAGAGAGAGAGAGAGAGAGAACGTTCATTAATACCTAAAAATATGCACGTTTATTGAAGTTCTTGAGAGAGAGAGAGAGAGAGAGAGAGAGAGAGAGAGAGAGAGGAACATTAATTAATACTCATAAATATGTACGATGACTAGAGTTCACAACATTCAAAAAATATGTATTTTCCAGTCAAAAATAATGTGACATTTTAGATCAGGGAGCTTAAACATCGTAAATGACGGTTTCAAATACAAAGGCTTCAATCTCTTATTTGAAAATTCACCCTGATATTTCTCAAATTATATATATGTTAATGACTAAGACCAGCAAATAATAGTAAGGTCTCTAAGAGTTGATCGTAAGATTCATATCGTCAGAGCTTTCCGCTGAAGAGATAGTAATTACCATGGGATTATAATATGTGGAGAGAACAGATATTCAGATAACAGCGGGGGTAGATGATGAGGTAAAAAAAAAGTGAGAGAGAGAGAGAGAGAGAGAGAGAGAGAGAGAGAGAGAGAGAGAGAGAGAGAGAGAGAGAGAGAGAGAGAGAGGTAAAAGACGCCCGGTCGAGAAAATAACTAAGAAATAGGCATTCTTATCCTTGGTTTTGTTTAAATCTCTTCATTTAACAGCGGAAAAGATAAGAAATTTTAATTACATTATAAATTATTACCATGCAAAGGGAGTCTTGAGAGAATGAAGGTGGGATATAACAATACTGTCGGTGTTACACAGTAGCCAAACTATGTCCCATTATTTTACCCCGTTTTTTAATTTTTTAATTTTATTCAGTAGATGAAACTTATTCACATGGAGCAAGCCCACGGAGCCAGTGACTTGAAATTCAAGCTTCCAAAGAATGTGTTGGTTTCAACCTCCCACCATAGACCCCACACTGCGGGAGTAACTGATCATGATACAGAGCCAGTGATTTTTCATCGCCATGGGGGACATTCGAAAAAGCGACATCTGAGTGGCATTCCACGACACTAACCACTATACGAGTGACCAGTTACCTAATCATGGCAAATGCACACGCGACACTGGGACAATTGGGAGTATGCTTGTAAGAAATTCTCCAAGTAATAATATTCCATACACAGCATCTGATAAAACACAAATGTGAGAGTAATATAACAAATTAATTATATGTACGTAACAACAATAGCAGTCATGGCGTTAACTGGGTGGAATCTAAGAAGAAACTTAATTAATAGAATCTTGTTTTATTAAATAAGAATATCATCATTACTTAAATATCAAGGATATTATGTACTGAAAAGATCTGGTTAAGAAGAAACTAATAGAATCACGTGTTACTAAAAAACGAACACTGTAATCAATATTTAAATATTAGGCTGGTTTTTATATAAAGAAGATAAAGTAATAATGACGAGTATTTAATATATATATATATATATATATATATATATATATATATATATATATATATATATATATATATATATATATATATATATATATATATAAAATAAAATGTGTGTGTGCGCGTGTAAAATATAAGTCCATCCTATCCAAAATTCCCTCAAAAGCCTCTGGGAAATATAAGACCGAGTATTCAAGGTACCTAATACCAACAGTGACGTCAATTCCATACAAGGAACCAGCAACTCCTTTCCTTTTACTTTTTTTCCTTTTTCACCCATCGACGATTCACATAAAACGGGCAAAGTACACCCGATCCGCATCACGCAGAAAAAATAAAGAGTGTCAAAGGAAACCCAACCTCTGTACCTAATGGGATTACATAGGTTAACGTTATTTTCGTGAGGTGAATAGATGGAAGAAAAGAAAAAAAGAGAAAAAATGAGAGAGAGAGAGAGAGAGAGAGAGAGAGAGAGAGAGAGAGAGAGAGAGAGAGAGAGAACTATGGGACCTTCTGCAATAAGAATAGCTGTTCGGTAACAACAGAGATAAATACTGATATATATAAGGAAATTATAAGGTGACTGGTAGAAATGTTCCCTGCATAATACAGTTTTATCTATAAGTAAACATATAAGCCTCTTAAAATAGATTAATTTTGCCCATAAAACTACATTCATATCAACAAGGAGGAGACTTAAATAAAAATATGATGAACAAATTCTGTCATTAGGACATAAATATCCATCCGCTTACTGTCACTTACACTTCATCCTCAATAGTGATTCAGACGATAATGCCTGAATATTACTAACCTGAATGTTGTTTCGCTGGTCGTTATCTACAGAAAACCTTGACGAGGATCGGAAATAAATGAACTTATAGAAAAAAAATTCATGAAAAATAAGAACAAATTGTCTACCTCCACATCAGACTCTTAAACAGAACGTAAAGATGGAATTCTATCATTTGGACACAGGAGGAAGCAACCGCAACTCTGATTAACAGGTGAACTGTTGACCTCCACGCAGTAGGTTCAGAGGGGCGTGGCCTGGAAGGTGTTATAAGGCCTCTTCAGGGGAGGAAGAGTTCTGTCTCTCATCCCAACAGAACAATACCAAAGAGTAACGAGAGGTAAGACCTTCGTAATATCAGGGGTTACGTTTTAAAATATCTAGTCGTGATTCAATTCTGTCAGAACAGAAAACAAGACAATTCAGCTGTTTACGAAATATACCACAAAGTGACTCATATAGTCCCTATGCAATATAAGCAACATTTGGGGAATATAGAGGCTGACATGAATAGAATAGGATAGAATATAGAATTTAGGCCAATGGCCAAGCGTTGGGACCTATGAGAACATTCAGCGCTGAAAAGGAAATAGACAATAAAAAGGTTTGAAAGGCGTAACTGGAGGAAAACCACGCAGTTGCACTATGAAACAATTGTTAGGAGAGGGTGGAAAGCAAGATGGAAAAATGATAACAAGAACGGAGGTGCAGTAAAAGGAATGAAAGGGGTTGCAGCTAAGGGCCGAAGGGACACTGCAGTTTATATAAAAGGCTGGGAAAGACAGTAAATAAGCGTAAGATGCGTCCGCAAGGTCTTGCTTGCAGACTGTAAGAAACTTCTGCGCACCGAAAGCGATGACGTTAGTCTCCCAGAATTCCTGCTAGGGAGGACCTTAGATCAGAAGACGCTCCCCAGGTGATCTTGCTTGGAGAATCAATGCTTGTGGTATTAAAGATCATATGATAACAGAGTCTGCCTCGCTGGGGTCTCCCACCAATTTGTGATATTATGTGCAAACACAAGTATCTATACAGCATATTTGAACGTAATTCCAGAAGTATCAACGCCCAAGAAAAATATAAAATTATATATTCTCAAATCCACACAATGAAAGGAATTTTAGCTCAAAAAGAAAAATTTTCTCGGGACGCAATTTTAACATTCTGACAACTTTGCAACCTCTTAAAAAATCAAATTTATAGTAAATAAATTTCAAACATCTGATTACTAACTAATCCTTCTGGCCAACCATAGAAGAGTTCATTGCCTCAGTGGTCTGGTACAACTACTCTTAAAAAGAAACTGAAAACGTAAAGGAAAATTGGCTAATAATGTCGATACAATGCAATTGGAACTTCAGAAGTTCAAGCGAAGAGCCAATGCATTACTGCCCTAATACAATTCTCCTCCTATTTTAATATTTTACTTACATTTCATTTATTTATTTGCTGATTTATCTGTTTTTCTAATAACTGACCTCCCCTTTCTGTATTTTCCATTACCTCCTGTTACTTCTTCCTAATGAACATCATATTCTTTGGAAGCTTCAATTTCAGGTCAATGACCCCTTTTGTGGGCTTGTTCCATATGAATAGGGTTCAACTTCTGAATAATAATAATAATAATAATAATAATAATAATAATAATAATAATAATAATAATAATAATAATAATAATTCTGGGCTTGTTCCATATGAATAAGGTTCAACTTCTGAATAATAATAATAATAATAATAATAATAATAATAATAATTCTGGGCTTGTTCCATACGAATAAGGTTCAACTTCTGAATAATAATAATAATAATAATAATAATAATAATAATAATAATAATAATAATAATAATAATAAAAAAAAGTATGAAGCTATAGTTGACACAACAACAATTTATGTAATAAATGTCCATTACTTGACTCTTACAGTCTTTACGGATGCACCTTGTAAGTGACTCATGGAACCGGGCCAAAAGAAAAGACGATAAATCGATTCGTACTCAGGAAGAACACAGGGGAAAGGTGGTCGAAGGAAAATTTGCGTTTGAATACTGAATGCTCCGGAATTAACTGGCTGACACATCAATTTTGTTGAACTGTTATTCAACACAGAAACACACACACACATGCACACACACATATATATACATACATATGCACACAGATATATAGCGACATTTATATACATAGAAAATATATGTACATACCCCCAGGACAAATGGAAATATTATAAACTATCTCTCTCTCTCTCTCTCTCTCTCTCTCTCTCTCTCTCTCTCTCTCTCTCTCTCTCTCTCTCTCTCTCCGAAGAAATTCCCAAACCCAGGTGAAGTGGAATTATGGAATTATTTTAAATTCTCTCTCTCTCTCTCTCTCTCTCTCTCTCTCTCTCTCTCTCTCTCTCTCTCTCTCTCTCTCCTAGCCCAAATTTTGTGACCCCAAATCCTGCGACTTCAATATTTCTCTCAACTCGCGATAACAAAAATAAGTTAAGGATGGGATAGGATATCAAGGATTGGTCAGCGCTGACAACATTCGAGTTAAGGAGGATACGCACAAGAGCAGACGCAAGAGCGTATCCTATGAGCGTATCCTATGCTTAATTTACATATATACAACGTTCGCGGATACCCAGCCCAAAAAAGCAGAAACCGCCTCGTCCGAACAAAGTGCTTTACCTGTTAATCAGGAGATATGACTACGTATTTATGCTTTCAGACTTGAGTAAAATATCAATTTAAGGCAACTTCAAGCAGGCGTAAAATACACACACACTCTATTTAAAGTATATATACCATGTATGGGAAAAATGAAAAAATAAACACAAACTGAAGCTACATTTACAATAAAAAATATTTTGATTCACTGATGCAAAATATTCCCCAAATTAAACTACAGAATTGACAAAGAAAAGGAGTAACATGGCTATACAGAAAAACAAATAAATAACATAATGAAACTTTACAAAATTCTGGTAAGGCGGAAAAAAACTAACCTAAAGAATTGAAAATGCTACTCGTTCATTATAAATCGTAAATGAAAAATACACTGATCTCTTAAACATGTCATTAAAATGATGGCAAATAACAGTTTCCATAACAATTTTGTGTAAGCTGGAGATAAATTTAAGAAGAGATCCACTTAAAAGGAAGAAACTTATTTCCTGACGACGCCATACTGGTCGGATGCTTTACTACTTTGGGGTTGGGGTGCATTCAGATTAGAAGAGAAGAATTAGGTGGTCCACGAAATAAGAGACAAAAGATAGAAGGGAAGTATAATAATAATAATAATAATAATAATAATAATAATAATAATAATAATAATAATAATAATAATAAATGCTTCTCAAACAAAGGAGAAGAATTAAATGAAATATACATATAAAATTTATTTAGCATAACCCTCGTTTTTCATTCCTGCATTCTGTCAGCATAATGAAAAAGATAAACAAAAACTAAGATAAGAGTGCAATATAACTCGAGATTGGACACCCTTAACAAAAGCAGTCTAACAAATGAACAAAGAGAAAGTTTAAAGAGAAACATACGGCACCATCTGACATATAAAAATGCAGAAGAAACATCCACACAACAGAAAACAGTCCCAGATGTAATTTGCATGAGGGCTGTAACCTAACCCCCATAGGTTCAGGAGATACCCACACATGGCATATACCAGAGGGAATATTCACACTTCGTCAGCATCCAAATGAAAACAAGAAGTAGGGATAAATATTAAGGAAGAAGCTTTTTTTTTTTTTTCTTTCTTTCTTTCTTTTTTTTTTTGTCAAAATTCATAGTCCTGAGGTGATACCAGCTTACAGCTCAATACTGATCACATTAGTAGTTTTGAGTCTTCACAATCATATAATTTTATTTCCATCTTCAATCTGACCAACGGACAATATTAGAATTGCATTCTTATTAAAAGCTCAACATACAATGATATAAATAATTAAAGACGCAACATGAAATCATATGAGTAATTAAAGACTCAACATACAATCACAGGAATAACTAAAGACTCAACATACAGTACAATTACAGGAATAATTAAAGACTCAACATACAATTACAGGAAAAACTAAAGACTCAACATACAATCATATGAGTAATTAAAGACTCAACATAAAATCACAATGATATGAATCATTAAAGACTCAACATACAATCATATGAATAACGAAAAAGTCTGGTTTTTCCGGGAACACTGAAGTTGCTATTCCTTCCTTGTGTGTAGGTGTACGAAAGAGAGAGAGAGAGAGAGAGAGAGAGAGAGAGAGAGAGAGAGAGAGAGAGAGAGAGAGAGAGAGAAACAAAACCTCAAAGACATCTTGCTTTGCATTAGCTACCTGACTGGGGAGGGGGAGGAAGGGAGCCTATGACGATCAAGCCTACACAAACCCCTGTTAAACCTCCCCCACCCCCTTACCCCAAACCCCACCTCCCTCGCAAATTCCCCCTTTCTTCCATATGAGGCAGAAGGGTGAGGAGCTCCGGAGGTGGTACTAAGATGGTATCAACACAGGAGACTGTAAAACAATTATCAGACGGCCCAAAAAGGACGATACTCAGGAGGCTCGCGGTCTCATCTCCAATGACTTTGAAAAAAATCTATCAAATAGTCCCTAAAGAGAGAGAGAGAGAGAGAGAGAGAGAGAGAGAGAGAGAGAGAGAGAGAGAGAGAGAGAGAGAGAGAGAGAAACTGCTTCTACAGGCTTCACGGTCCCAAATCCACTTTTGAAAAAACACCATCACCGAATTGAGTCCACACACAGAGAGAGAGAGAGAGAGAGAGAGAGAGAGAGAAGAGAGAGAGAGAGAGAGAGAGAGAAATTAACTGTCTCATGAAGACAAGACTGTACACTGAAGACAGTTCTGCCGCTAAGCCTTGAGGAAACCAAAGCTTCCTTTTTATGGTTCATTATGTACGCCTACATTCACAGGGCTTAATCTGCCTCCTCTCCAAAAACATGTCCCAACTTTTAACCGCCCACTTCCTATCGCAATATATAACATTAAAAGGATAAATAGAATATTTAGGCTACAAAATACACGGAGCACTACCTCAGTCAGAGCACTGACGTTGTTATTATTATTATTATAAATATCACTATTATTATTATTATATTATCATAACACATATATAAGACGTGTCTTTCTGTCATTATTATTATTATATATTATTAATTCGTTTATTTTTATTTGTCTATTGTTTCTATATAATCTTCGCTGTTGAATTTTTTTATTTTTCTAGCTATTTTTCATTACCTTGTTATTATTATTATTATTATTATTATTATTATTATTATTATTATTATTATTATTATTATTATTATCATCTTCTTAGACAATAACAATATACCGTCCACTTCAAACTATTCCTGTTAAAAGTTTTATCTTCTGAAGCGGCAACGTGTGAGGATACAGTCTATTGTTTGCATAACATCTCCCTTTCACCCAAACAATAAAAGTATAATCCAAGAGAATACACGAACATCAGGTATACGAATTTCGCGAACAGTGTTTCAAAACGGCAATTATCTTATAAGAGTCTTATGCAAATTTTCACCTGATGAATCTCGGGCTTAATAAGCGATAACAAACACCTATGAATAATAATTGCATCAGCTTCACCTTCAGTTTACAACTGGGATGAATTGTCTAGGTTCTTTTTCTTCAGTATTTTTTACCATATATACTAAGAGTGGAACAGAAATCAAAATCAAGATAAAAACACAAATAATGATCGTTCACTGAAATTACCTTTATTTAAGAAATGGGATCTGTCATGTAATTCAAATGTCTCGGGAATAATGCAGTAGAACCTTTTCTCTCTATTTGTCTATCTATTTATCTATCTATATATCTAATCATCTATATATATATATATATATATATATATATATATATATATATATATATATATATATATATGTATATATATATATATATATAATATATATGTATATACATGTAATCAGAGTAATAATCAAGAACATAAAAAGTATTAATATAGGTAACACACACGGTAAAGGAAAAGATATAAATCAAGATTTAAAAATTTGGGGAGCTTTCACCACGTGGATTTTGCCTCATAACTTATTCTGTGCTCTTTTAAACACATACTATACAAGAACTAATAAAACACAGAATAAGTTATGAGGCAAAATGTGAAAATGTGACCGAATCCACATGGTGAATAGTTCCCCAATTTTTAAATCGTTATTTATATCTTTTTCTGTATGTATTATATTATTGATAGTTTTAATGCTCTTTATTATTACTCTGATTACATATACACACATATATATAAATATCAGAACTTACCCACAAAACGAGAGAGAGAGAGAGAGAGAGAGAGAGAGAGAGAGAGAGAGAGAGAGAGAGAGATTTATCCTGACCTTTTGGAGATTCGACCTAATCACTGAAAAGCTGAACACGACACGTAATCAGCCTCTCCAAATGTTCCGTCACTTTGGAAGAAAAAATAACACGAAAAAAGGCGGAGGGGGAGGGGGAACAGGTGTGGGGTAGGATTGGGGTGTGAGGGGAGGGGAGTTCTAACCGGGTTCAAGTTTATAAATATTATTTTAACATTTCTAACATTCTCTTTGGTAGCTAAGACATACAAGAAATCCAATCGATTATTAAGAATCTTTTGTAAGTTCATTACAGCGTACGAGAACTGGGCATTTCTATGACTGCGAGTCTATTAAATAAAAAAAACTACATTACCTTCAAATGTCAAATAAGGGATCTTTCATAAAAGAAAATTTAAGTTAATATCAACCCCCTCTGAGAGTACAGAAGAAATTTTCGCAGATTATTCTTCGACCACACTGTCCATACATTCATAATTTGTATCATAACCGCGAATAACATTTCTTCTTCTACTTCTTCTTCTTCTTATTATTATTATTATTATTATTATTATTATTATTATTATTATTATTATTATTATTATTTCCTTCAATGTTAAGTGTTCAACTAACTTCCAAGACCAAAATCTTTCAAAAATGACAACTCCGACCGCGCCGACTCCAGTGACAATAAGTACTACCTCGTAGCATCGTCAATACATCTTTCTCTTGTCATAAGCAACAAAGACCAACAGCTCCTTGTACATTCCAACAGTAAGTTCCATTGACTCCTAGTTCCTCTCCGCCTACTGTACGCAGGCCTAAGGAATCTACATTACAATAGAACATAAAAAGGCCGGCGAATGGGCAACTCAATCTACTTGAGAACATTGCCGAAAATGAACCTTTCATATTCCGCACCTTTATGGCGAAGGGGGCTTGAGATTTCAATTGCAGGACGTGAGAGGGGAATAGACAGTAGAGGAGAGAAGATAAATAGCGAGCTATCTTAGTGTTATACCGCACCAGACACGACAGGGCAAACATAACTGCCCATGGAAGCTATGAGGTTGCGGAGTACGCGACTGGAAGTAGAGAGAGAGAGAGAGAGAGAGAGAGAGAAACATGCCAGGGCAAACATAAGTGCCCACGGAAGCTATAAGGTCGCGGAGTACGCGACTGGAAGTAGAGAGAGAGAGAGAGACAGACCACCAACACTTCGGTCTTGAAAATAAGCAGCAAAATACACAAAAACAACAATGCTGTAAATCTCTACCTTGCCCTTATGAACAAGGGACCTTACGCCAGCGATGGCACCCTGGCGTAAACAGGAGCCCCTGCCAGTGGGAATACATGACCCTTCAATTACCGTGCCCTCCAGGGCATTCCTAAACAAAAACAACAAATACAACGGTGGCTCCGACGACAAGGGAACCTATCATGTAAATCAACTGGACTCGGGGCGTTCATAAAACTAAAGAAGGCGACGTAGAAAATATGAAATGAATATGAACGAATCCATTTATGGGGTGGGAGAGTGGTTTCTGTACTCCTTTCTATTCGTTAGTGCAAAAACTCATACTAATACACATATACATATACATGTAGCCTAAATACCGATGAGTTCACACTATTTATTTATATGTATATATACATATATATAATTAGTAAGAGGACCTCATTTAAACAGGATGGTATCTTATAGATATTTTTATTCAAAAATAGTAACAAGCTTTCGAGGACTATCTGCCCTCATCGTCTAGTAGCTGTAATATATATATATATATATATATATATATATATATATATATATATATATATATATATATATATATATATATATATATATATATATATATACATATACATACACCTACATCAATAAGGGTAGACAAACAGACTAAAAAATAGCAAGCAGGCAATCGTGAATCCTCCAACACAATAACGAAAGAAAATCAGTGCTCCTAAATAACAATAAACAATCCCAAACTGCACAAAAATGGGGCCACCTTTGCCAAACAAGGCAAAACCAAAGAGCCCAGAGATACGAACCCAGAGATCTAACGCATTCCAGAGTCGCATTTTCCCATTAAAAGATAAGGCAGTTTCCATGAATCTCACAAGACAGGAGGCGCTACTTTCAATCAAATTTAACACCTTGTTAATTAAGACTCTCATTTCTTCTTCTCCCTAGATATTAACGATCCATTTGTCATACAACGGATCTCTAGAAGGCCTCTTATCGCCTAACAAGAATGTGCTATCCAGCCTCTTTCACATTAGCATATGAAAGCAGCTTTTAATCAGTATCCAACTCGTGTTCACTTAAAGAGCCTCTTTCTGAAGAGAGAGTCAGAGGTTTTTTTTTCCAGCTTCCATATTTATCAAGTACGGAAGCTTTGTGGAGGTTTTTTGTTTCCAGATGTAAGTGGACCAATTTCTTTTTGACGTCATGAAATATAAAACTGTTTTGAATTCGGTCCGAACGAGAAAATGTGAAACCATATCTACTGAAACCTATCTACAGGTTGGCTGCAACATAAAACTATGCACACACACACACACACATAAAACCTTAGTTCTTTACACTGATTTAAGCACATATATATGTATATATATATATATATGTGTGCGTAAATCAGTGCAAAGGACTAAGGAATTTATAACACTATCTCTATACAAGAAATGGTTAATGTCCCACAAAAAAAAGGACACATAAAAATCGAAAATATGAAGTAAAATCTTTAATCATATAAAAAATTAAAAATAAACTTAATACCGAATCACGGACGTAACTAACAACTGATAAACCTCATACATCGAGCGAAAAATAACGTAACGGAAAGGGAACTATTCTACACGACGTAGCTGAAATTCCACAAGATCTTACGGCCCTGGAAAAAACAAAAAATCAAGACCATGACCCACAAACATTTGATCAAAAACAATGTCAAACGCCATTACACAAGAGAAGAGCTTTACACCGCAAGTCAAGACCGCGTCATTCAGGAAGGCCAAACCATGCGGTAAATACCATGACTTTCAACACGAGAAGCACCGACTATTAACAATAAAAAAAAAAGTTGAAAATCATTCACACAAGAGTTCATAACTAATAACCATCATCAAAAGAGTAAGTAGTTCGATTTACTAGTTTTGGACGTTTCCTAACTTTTTTCTTCTTTTTTTTTATTCTTAAAGTAAGTTCTAAAACTTTATATTTTAGTTTTCTGTAAAAGAAAACTATTGTGCCGGCTTTATCTGTCCGTCTGCACTTTTCCTGTCCGCCCTCAAATCTTAAAAGCTACTGAGGTTAGAGGGCTGCAAATTGGTATGTTGACCATCCACCCTCCAATCATCAAACATACCAAATTGCAGCCCTCTATCCTCAGTAGTTTTAATTTTATTCAAGGTTAAAGTCAGCTATAATCGTACGTCTAGCACCGCTATATGTGCCAACAACACAGGCCAGCACCGGGCCGTGGCTGAAAGTTTCATACAGCATTATATGCTGTACAGAAAACTCGACTGAGCCGAAGAAACTTCGGCGCATTTTTTACTTTTTTTTTTATTTCTGAATCAGTCCTTATTATAAGTCATCGTTCAACGCCACAGATTATTCTGCGTAATGTGATTTCCTTTCCTCCTCTTACACCTAAAATTCAGACGAATTTATCCATACTTTCATAGTAAACCTCAATTTCCATTTATTAAAATTCTGGGAACATACGAGAACGTAAGCCACTCCCACACTTTTTAGTCCGGTAAAAAAGGTTTAATCGGTTCGTCACAAGACGACAAACTATTTAACCTTTCAACATGAAACGTCTCGAAAACATTAAAAAAACAAAACAAAAAACGTTAAAAATAAAAAAAAAACATTAAAAAACAAAACAAAATGAAAAGAGGGAAGGGCGGATGTTTGATGGACAACTGAGGAAATGTAAATTATTTTCTAAGGAAAGGAGACTACAAAGAAACATCATTTAAGGCTTTAGGAGAGAGAGAGAGAGAGAGAGAGAGAGAGAGAGAGAGAGAGAGAGAGAGAGAGAGAGAGAGAGAGAGAGATTATCTCCGAGTCACGAAAAAGATCCAGAGAGCTCTCCTTTTTCATCGTGACATGGGTTGGTAAAAAATGATAATCCTTTCTCCTCGTGACAAAGTGTACAAATGGGCTGAAGTTGGTTCGGGTTGAGCAAGAAAGTTCACTTCGAAATCTTACCCTGAGAAGCCTTTAGCTTTGTTCTAAGCGCCAGCAGTCAGTGGTGGTTAGTTTAAATTAAGAAGGTTTTAAAAATTCCAAAACCTGCACCAAAAACTAACAAACTAAAATGCTTAAGAAAAAATGAATGAAAAAAAAAAAAAAAAAAAAAAAAAAAAAAAAACATTAACACACCTTAAATGCTGTCAGGGTATGACAGAAGCCAGAATTCCCGCAGGACCAGATGGCCAATGTCTTGTTACGCATATCGTTCGCCAGTACAGTGGGTGAAGAAATTAAGGGCCTATGTTTATTACGAGGAGTGGTGCTCTGCCCTGAATAAAGATTTTCTTCAGTAAGGGAGTTCTCAGAATACAACAAATTTACACACAATACTTTCTCATCTATTTGCTGAATTTTTCAAAAAATACATCTTTCATGCATTTTCACAGAATACAATTTCAACAACCTTTCACAGAATACAATTTCAACAACCTTTCACAGAATACGATTTCAACAACCTTTCACAGAATACATTCTTAACACAGTTTTACTTAATTTTTACAGAACATGTTTTCGACGCACTTTTACGGAATACAGTTTCAAGCCATTTTCACAGTAGGCCTATATATATTTTTAGCCATTTTCACAGAACACAACTTCAACAAACATTCACATAATACGTTTGAAAGATTTTAAAAGATATTCTTAAACTTAATTTTTACCCACTGCTCCTCACACCAGCCTCCAAAGTCTGTTGAGAACTGCGACTCTATTTCATACGTGCCCACGCATAAATAACAGACACACACGCAAAAGCAGAGTACGAGAGCCATGAACTGCAATTTGCTCATTTTTAAACAGAAACTAAACTCTCATAAGAAACCAAGGAGATCTGAGACACTTTACATATGAATAAAAATCTAAAAAAGAAAAATAAATAAAATAAAATAAACAAGTAAAAAATTATTCAAACCGCTGGGGTACGAAAAACTCACAATTTCAAGTAAAAAGTGTAAACTAGTAAAAAGTGCGCCGAAGTTTCTTCGGTGCAATCGAGTTTTCTGTACGGCATATGATGCTGTATGAAACTCTCAGTCACGGCCCGGTGCTGGCATGTGTTGTTGGCACCTATAGCGGTACCATAGGCACGACAATGGCTAACTTTAACGTTAAATAAGATAAAAAAAAAACTACTGAGGCTAGAGGGCTGCAATTTGGTACGTTTGATGACTGGACGGTGGATGATCGACATACCAATTTGCAGCCCTCTAGCCTCAGTAGTCTTTTTAGATCTGAGGGCGGACAGAAAAACAAACTTTACAACACAAGCATATATATGAGAATTAAAGTAATCAATTATGACAGATAAAAATTACACGCGAAACTGCACACCAATATGTTATAAAATACGTAATGTCGTATTAAGAAATTACCATACCAAACAGGTACCTCCTAGTTCGCTGCGGAGAGAGAGAGAGAGAGAGAGAGAGAGAGAGAGAGAGAGAGAGAGAGAGAGAGAGAGAGAGAGAGAAGATTCCACCTGCGATAAAATCGTCCTGCTTTCCGAATATATCGTCTGTCCTAATTGGAAAGGAACCCGCAGATAGCGATAATTAGAGAAACGGTTACCGTGGAGATAAGGGACTATATGGCCCGTTCGGCATTTTATCGCCTTTATCGAGATTCGGAGAAATTTTGATTGAGCGCATCGCTTCCAATTAGACCTATCGCCACGGTTTCTCTTCTGTCTCACTGCTTTTCCTTGTACGGAGGAAGTTCAGAGAAGAAGTTCTTCGTTTCTCTTCTAACTCACTGCTTTTCCTTGTACGGAGGAAGTTCAGAGAAGAAGTTCTTCGTTTCTCTTCTGTCTCACTGTTTTTCCTTGTACGGAGGAAGTTCAAAGAAGTTCGTTTCTCTTCTACTGTTTTTCCTTGTACGGAGAAAGTTCAAAGAAGAAGTTCTTCGCAATCTGTGACAATCCCTTCTATCCTTTAATAATAATAATAATAATAATAATAATAATAATTATAATAATAATAATAATAGCAGTCACCCTTTTTAAAAATGTGGATAAAATAACTCCTTCTTTAGTGTAAATCGTGTAATACTGTTAAGGATACAAATACAATCCTAAAATTTTAAGAGTCGTCCTCGTAAAGCTTAAGGATTTTATGCGTATCCTTAGCAACATATCAAGATTTACACTCTTGACAAGGGTCTTATTATATCCTCAGTAATAATAATAATAATAATAATAATAATAATAATAATAATAATAATAATAATAATAATTCTTAACCCTTCATAAACAAGCTATTCTCCCTGAGGATGTTGTACAATTAGAGCCTCAAAAGATCAAACGAAGATACAGTGCATTACTACCCTAAAACAATTTACCTTGTATTTTAATAATCTATTTATAGTATTATCTATTAACGTATTAATTCATCTTTTTTCTTTGCTAATAACCGGTCTCTTATTTCCACATTTCCTATTATCTTCTGTTACTTCCTTCAAATGAACACCATATTCTTTGGATGCTTGAATTTGAAATCATTGGCCCCTGTGACCTTGTTCCATGTGAACAGGGTTTATTTTCTGAATAATAATAATAATAATAATAATAATAATAATAATAATAATAATAATAATAAAGTGTTAGTCAACATTAGCATTTACCATCAACGCCAATTGGTATCACTATCTTATTCTAAGTGTACTATCAAGCCTCATTGCTACTTCGTAAAATTCGAAAGTTTTTCTTCGTTCAAGAATTAAAATTAGATGTTCACTTTCCACTCAACTCCTCCCTACCTACTCTGTTACCTTTTGTATCAACTGCATGAAAACCAATTAACTTCAATTAGTGAATTCCCCTTGGAGGTAATCTGTTAATTTGAAGTGAATTCAATTTCAGAACTGAAATTGGTCATAAATTGCACAAGCACTGTAATTAGGCCATACCAAGAGTGAGGGCTGGTACTTAATAGCATATCTATTTTACGAGAATTCTCTTCTAATTCTTTAGTATTATATCCCAGCTTTGTGAGAGTCTGGCAACAGGCCTGCTCTCTCTCTCTCTCTCTCTCTCTCTATCCCTCTTGGTCTCTCTCTCTCTCTCTCTCTCTCTCTCTCTCTCTCAGTATTATATCCCAAATTGGTGACAATTTAGTAAGTTAGTCTCAGTCTCTCTCTCTCTCTCTCTCTCTCTCTCTCTCTCTCTCTCTCTCTCTCTCTCTCTCAGTATTATAGCCCAAGTTTGTCAGAGTCTAGTAAACAGGCCTGCTACTCTCTCTCTCTCTCTCTCTGGCAAACATCCAAATATACACCTAATGTAAACATACAACGTTCTCTTCCTACTAATTAAAGAAATGTATACCGAAGGAGTTTACGTAACCCACCTCCTCCAAAATTATCGAGAAGTAAACACAGTGTTAATGACGATAATTTATCTTTCGATGTAAACTGATGTTTTATCTCTGAAGGCAAATTCAGGTGTCACATAATAACCACAAGCTGAAAAGAGTTAGAGTTTAAAACACGGGATCAAAATTATTATTATTATTATTATTATTATTATTATTATTATTATTATTATTATTATTATTATAAAAAATACTCAAAGTAGCACGAATCTTAGAATTAAGAAACAAATCCACAGTTATGTATGTGTACATATATTTAAAGATAAATCTGTACAGATAGCTTTCGGGAACTTATTCGATTCCCTTTATCAATCTGAAATGGGGAACCGAACAAGTTCCCGAGAGCTATCTGTACAGATTTATCTTTAAATATGTGTACATATACATAACTGTGGATTTGTTTCTTCATTATTATTATTATTATATTATTATCCAAGCAGCAACCCTACCCGGAAACCAAAACACCGATGTTAATAGTAAGCCATATAAGAGAAGAAATTTGTAAATAATAAACCAATTAAGAAAAATAACTTGTAAATAATAAACCTTATAAGAGAAGTAATATGCAAATAATAAACCACATAAGAGAAATAATTTGTAAATAACAAAACACATAAAAGAAATAACAAAGAAAACAAATAAGCTATAACAAATAAACTGTGAGATACTCATGTGCGATTTGGAAGAGCGAAAGCCGAAGGAAAAACAATTGGAAAGTGGAGAGCAAACAAATGGGGGAGTATCAAAAGAAGAAGGGGAATTTGCAAGACAAATGTGAGAAGTCAAGCGAAAATTTAAACAGTCTAAGAAATACTTACTGCTGAACGCTTAGGTCTATTGTTTACCATAACAAGCACTCTATCATCTTTCATGCCAACTGT
>NC_089776.1:10792917-10852917 GCF_040412425.1 Macrobrachium rosenbergii
CAATAATCTCCTCCGTGGGAGGCCCTTCCCTCCTAAGTTCACATGACTTACGTAAGCTGGAGAAGATTCGATGAATATAAAACAAAAAAAAAAAAAGCACCCGAGAGGAAGCCACAAAGAACCCGGTATAAATGGCGCTTACGTTCGTAATGGCTGGAAGCAGGTAATACACCTGAGAGAGAGAGAGAGAGAGAGAGAGAGAGAGAGAGAGAGAGAGAGAGAGAGAGAGAGAGAGTAGCAGGTCTGGTTACTAAACTCTCACAAACTTGGGCTCTAATACTGAGAGAGAGAGAGAGAGAGAGAGAGAGAGAGAGAGAGGGGGCAGGGAAGGCTGGTTACTAAACTCTCACAATCTTGGGCTCTAATACTGAGAGAGAGAGAGAGAGAGAGAGAGAGAGAGAGAGAGAGAGAGAGAGAGAGAGGGAAGGACTGTCACCATTATGGGATATAAGAGAGAGAGAGAGAGAGAGAGATGACCTCATAAATAATTTCTCCGCAGATTCAATAAAAGACAATACCATGCCAGGTGCTTCGCAAATGGCTATAGCGTCTTTGTGAACGACCAACCATCCACACAACAGGATCAGGCGAACTTCGCTTCTCATCCTGTTCGGTAGCATAAATAGCAATAGAGAAAGGATGACGCTAAGAAAAAAAAAAATAGATAAATAGATGCTATTACGCACTCTGTTCTCCTTCAGATTGAATCTCCTTCGTGGTATTTCTGCACCGGAAGGTTTAAACAATGGGGTTTATTGAGAGCAAGAGACGCATTTAAATTGCAAATAGAAGGAGTACTTTGGTTTTGCAATATAATATATACAGTTTATTTTATCTTGATTTTAATAAACTAAGACAACCTCGAGAAACGTATTAAGGCCGCCACTGACGCTCAGTTATACCTGCGCAGTTATAGTTATACCTGTGCAGTTAATAGCTCAGTGGTCTGGTTAAACTAGGATATACTTAACTTACCTTGTGCAGTTACGCCTGCACAGTCGGCCTGTGGAAGCAAAACTGAACCCATTAACGCTCAGTTATACCTGTGCAGTTACGCCTGAACAGTCGGCCTGTGCAAGCAAAACTGAACCCATTAACGCTCAGTTATACCTGTGCAGTTATGCCTGAACAGTCGGCCTGTGCAAGCAAAACTGAACCCATTAACGCTCAGTTATACCTGCGCAGGCAAAACAGAACGTTAGTGGCGTCTTTTAAGCTTTGGATCTTCTACACAGTGGCTAACTTCAACCTTAAATACAGTAAAAACCACTGAGGCTAGAGGGCTGCAATTTGGTATGTTTGATGATTGGAGGATGGATGACCAACATATCAATTTGCAGCCCTCTTGCCTCAGTAGATTTTGAGATCTGGGGGCGGACAAAAAAGAGTGCGGACGGACAGACAACCCGGCACAATAGTTTTCTTTTACAGAAAACAAAAACCATCACCTATACTGATTTGCGAAATGAAGTTTGCTTTGTTCCAAACGTCATAGTAGCTGAGTGAAATCATCTGATACAAGCAAGGGTTTTCGCAGTTCAACGTCAATTTTCATTTCCGCTCATGAGGTGGTTCTCTCTCTCTCTCTCTCTCTCTCTTTCTCTCTCTCTCTCTCTCTCTCTCTCTCTCTCTCTCCCTGTATGTGCATGTATGTATGTATGTATATATATATATATATATATATATATATATATATATATATATATATATATATATATGCACTCATCACAATAAACCAAGACATATATCAAATCTCAACATTACATGTGCGTAAACGTTAACGCATGCGTACATGCGCACCACGGCATCCCATATATATCTTATCAAAATGACCGCATTCCTTCACACCCAAATTTAATCATGGGCTAAGAGGAAGCTTACACCAAAAACTCTAAAAAAAAAAAAAAAAAAAGTCATAAATCGTAAACTCGATTATCCACCCTCCCAATCTATACAGGCCTTTTAGGAACGAGGATTTTTTGGATAATAAAATTGGGGTTTAAAAAATAAGATTAAATTGTGATAATTAATAGTTAAAATCTTGACAAAATGGTGAAGAAATAACAGGCAATGACGGTGTTATAAGATTATATAATTCTTCCGTTCCAAAGGCCAGACAAACAAGTAAAAAATGCGCCGAAATTTCTTCGGCGCAATCGAGTGTTCTGTTCAGCATAGAATCAAGGCCGCCGAAAACAGACCTATCTGTCGGTGGTCTCGGTACAATGCTGTATGAGCCGTGCCCATGAAACTTTAACCACGGTCCGGTGGTGGTCTGTCCTATATAGTTGCCAGATGCACGATTATGGCTAACTTTAAGTAAAATCAAAACTACTATGGTTAGACGGCTGCAATTTGGTATGTTTGATGAATGGGGGGTGGATGATCAACTTACCAATTTGCAGCCCACTAGCCTCAGTAGTTTTTAAGATCTGAGGGCGGACAGAAAAAGTGGGGACAGAAAAAAGTGCGGAAAGAAAAAGTGCGGACGGACACACAAAGCCGGCACAATAGTTTCTTTTACAGAACACTAAAAAGTACTGGTAGTGTATAAGGTTAACAACCCTACCTTAAGATAAAAAAAAAACACAAATAAAATCTAAGCGTTACTGAACCATGCAATAAACCTTAGCAGGCTGTGGTAAGCGATAATGGGCAATAATGATGCCTGAGAGCTACCGATGGGTAAAAACTTATGAGAGAAAGAAAGACAGTGTCTAACAGTTTATTTATAAAATCTGGGACCACCATCTTATCGAGAGAGAGAGAGAGAGAGAGAGAGAGAGAGAGAGAGAGAGAGAGAGAGAGAGAGAGAGAGAGAGAGTAACTTTCATAAGCAGCTTACATAACATGCATTTACACTTCCGTATGATATCACATTAATAAAAGAAAATTTCAACTTGGTCCAGTTTAAGTTCTAGAACCTCACACCGTCACATTTGCAATATGCTAAATTGTAACTAGTTCTCAGTTATACCAAAGACAAAGTGATGGATCAACTACTGTATTAATTTCTAAAAAAAAATCTGACGAATGAGTAACTTTAGGAAAATATGTCCCATTTCCGATACAACTGAGCTCTAGAGCTGTTAATCAGCTCAGTGGTCTGGTTAAACTAAGTTATACTTTACTGTATACCATGCTAAACAGACAAAGAATTATTAAAGGAACATCATTGACAAGCAACAGGAAAGGCTATTTACATACTTAAGATTCACTTCCTACGACTAGTAGTTATTACACGACCCAAATTCATATGACTAAAAAAGATATTACACGACCCAACTTCATAACACTAGTCGATATTACACGGTCGCACTTCATTCAACAAGAAATTACACGACCGCACTTCATACGACAAGAAGATATTTACACGACCTCACTTCACACGACTACAAGAAATTACACGACCGCACTTCGTACGACAAGAAAATATTTACACGAACTCACTTCACACGACTACAAGAAATTACACGACCGCACTTCACAAGACAAGAAAATATTTACACGATCTCACTTCACACGACTACAAGAAATTACACGACCGCACTTCATACGACAAGAAGATATTTACACGACCTCGCTTCACACGACTACAAGAAATTACACGACCGCGCCCTAAAAATCTATAATGGGTAGCTAGAACAACAACGTAATGAAAATACGGAGCAGAAACGTCATAATAACTCTATCACGAACGCCATTAATTTTCACGGGGGCCCAAATTTACGATCTCGTAAAACAAGGCCCATCAAACATCCGGGTCTTTTGGGAAGGGGGGGGGCGGGCCTCCCTTCGTCAGGCTCGATTCGAGAAGTCTTGCAAGTCTGTCCGACTTCCTGAAGATACACAGACGTGGATTCAGGGGAATGAATGATTTTTCACGTCGTATATTTCTCCACCACAGATGTGCAAATGATGAACGCATTTGCAGCAAAGATAACTTTATAAAGCAAATATTTTTTCCGAGGTGCCTTCGGGACTGTTTTCTTTTTTTCATTTTTATCTGTTTATTAATTTATTACTTCTTTGGAAGCTTGAATTTCGAGTAAGTGGCCCCTTTGGGCTTGTTCCATATGAATAGGGTCCATCTTCTGAATAATAATAATAATAATAATAATAATAATAATAATAATAATAATAATAATAATAATAATAACAACTCCGAAACAGGACAAATCACTATTACAAGCCTCAGAAAATTAGCTTCATCGTCAGAAAGCACAATGTCTCTCCTTCCAAATAAGTTGCTTAGAATATATGATACAATATGCGAACCTACAGCTATGCCATCAACGGGAATATGATTATAGGTGGACAAGTCCGCGGTAGCAAAACAAGTACTGCCATCAATCAGAAGAAATAAAAACATGTTCCTCGACCTGCTTAAGCAACTACTGGTAAGACGCTCTCTCTCTCTCTCTCTCTCTCTCTCTCTCTCTCTCTCTCTCTCTCTCTCTCTCTCTCTCTCTCTCTTCCACAGACACACACACATACTCTGTCAAATACGACGAACTTCATAAGCCGAAAAAAAAAACAATCTAACGACATAAGCCTCTGGAATAGCAACATGGCCCTTTATTGGCAAAAGGCCACTTGCATGCCATGCTAGCCGTTTATTGCTATAACTTTCCAGGGGCAAGGATGACTAACACTCATCCTCCAATCTCCTACGCCTCGAGAAGAGGAGTTGCACTGACATAAAACTACGTAGATGATACAGCTAATTTTTTCTTGCCCAGGAAGGAGCGACTAGCTTCATTTCGAAGCAATTTGGGAAAACGGAACGGTAACACGCCCAGCGATGCCTCCGGCGTGCAGCGTAATATTTCATACTTAGAAGAAGCACCATCTTCTCTTCTTGTAAATAGTTCAGCGTCTTTCCTCAGATTTGCACAGCCGCCGTCGGGGGGGGGAGAAGAACAGGATGTGAACTCTTGAGTTATCTTGTCTGCTACGGCGTCTCTGCAGCTGGTAGGAACCGAGGTCACGGCGCGATTGCATCTCCATATGGATGCTACGAAGGCGAATGAAGCAGGGATCGGATTTCATCTCAGATTTGATAAGAACACTCGTTGATTTCACGCCTTGCGGGGAAAACATATGCTTCCTTTATGGCCTTCGTCATCCGGTGATAATTCATTTAGTGCTTTAGCACAAGCGAAATAAAACTTTAAATACGAAACTTTAACAAAATGGATATTATCATTAAAAAATATTATTATTCAGAGGGTGAACCCTATTCATATGAAACAAGCCTACCAAAGGGGCCACTGACTTGAAATTCAAGCTTCCAAAGAATATAATGTTTATTAGGAAGAAGTAACAGAAGGTAATGGGAAAATACAGAAAGAGATCAGTTATTAGAAAAACAGATAAGTTAACAAATTAACAAATATAAATAAGTAAACGATACATCTCTCCAATCCTCACTGAGCCGAGTAGTGTATCATGAACTCCAAATCTTCCAGATTACTGAAACTCTCCGCAAACACAGAACAGAGAAGAGGGTTTCATTGATCCCTGACAACCTTCAATTTGATCAGAGTTCCTACGCCGAGTGGTCTCTCTTTCGATCCCATCCTAGGACCCTCGTCTCCAAAACCTAATAACCCCATCCCCAGATGTAGAGGACGAGAGATACACCGAGGATTAAGCCCCTTCAATGACTTGAATCATATACAGAAGGAACTGGACCAATAAAATCTTTATGGCTTCTAAACGCAATGGTCTTCGTTTAACATCAACAACGTTACCAAAAGTATTCACATCAGCAAAACAAACTTCCGCTGAAATGCTGACAGAAACACTTCCATTTACCATTAAAAATGATTTTATTAGACTTCCCACAGATAAACACTGATTTTTTTCTGCTGTGTATACAACATAAATACTTTAATTAAAAAAGGCCATATAATCACAGTACCTCACTAAACGTAAATTGCAACCGATGTTGAAAAACCTGTTATAATACAATAAAATTTAAATCTGTTGATTTTTTGCACTGCGCACAATTCTTTTCAGCTTCGGGTAGACTGCTAGAACTAGCAATGCTAAACAATTATAAGAAAATAAATAATATCAATCAAAATTTACAATAATACTAAACTCAAAATTTAAGTTAAACTTTAACTTTGAAAAACAACAGTTTTCTACAGGCGTTGGTGAAGAAAAAACATCTCTCAGATGAAGAACTATAAATAAAATGAACCCGTTAATAAGAACGAGTATTTCCCGCGTCCTCAAATACACGTACACAAATTCCCAAATTCTCACGACCCTCTGAGGTCTCTCGTCAGGTACCATAGGCATTACAGGATGATGCTCAGGAGGCCGCGCTGATCCCATGATGATGCCCCTGACTAGATCCTTAAACCATGGCCGTCCTACCCACAACCCCACAACCTCGGTCCTATCTTGATCACAGCCTCACGATCTGCAAAGGGAATGATTGAACCCCTTCTTCCGTGACCTTCAACCCCCTACAACCAACCCCTACATATACTAACCACCCCTCCCCCTTCCCTCCCCTCCACCTGACAACCTATCCCCCACCTACCCGCTATCTAAGAGGACAGCCTCCCCACCCCCCTCTTCCTGAAGCCACCGAGCTCATTTCCCGACCTCGTTAAATCCATCGGCCCGAAAGTACTAATTTGGAAAGTCTGATGTTGTTTTTATAATACACATATAATTGTTTTTTGTGGGACATAGATTACCGAAAGGCAACACAGAAAAAACCTAATTCTGGCAACGGTCAGTTAGTGATAAATGGCATTCTCGACTGTTATCCAATTTATGATAAGCAATTTTATTTTAACGTCGGGTTCAGTAACTCGGTCATTAATACGTCGATCACTTGGAAACATAAAGAAAATATTCCGAAATATAAACAGATACAATGAAAATAAGATAAATATTATTGTTGTCGTTCTCAAAATCATTACACCAGTGTACGAAACGGCTCTGAAGTTGCACATATTTTCGTATAAAAAAAAAATAACTTCAACCTTGATCCTCCCAAGAATAGATATATATGTGGCAGTGAATGATGTCTACTTTTTATCTGGATATAGCTCCCTCAACAAACCCACAATCAATCTATTTATTTATCGATATATATATATATATATATATATATATATATATATATATATATATATATATATATATATATATATATATATATATATATATACACATACATACATACGCAACCTATTTGCAAAGTGGATATCATCATGAGTATATAACGGGAACAAGATATAGTACCGTAGTTTTGCCGTTCCTTCGCTGTTCATAATTAGGACTCTTTGTTATCGAATTTCATGACAAGACAGGAGGAAGTAACGAACTCAAGCGGATGAAACGACGATAGTAAACAAGTTTTGCTCCAAGTTTTGCAATGTTGCAAGACTTCCATTCTTTTTTTTTTTTCAAGTGGCCAACGGGACAAATCTTTTATACTTACTTCAAACTTTTCACAGGAAAACTACTGAATATAAGAGTTATTAAACAAGGTACAGATTGAATGATATGGAAATATGCAGATTATGCTGGAAAAGTCACGACAAAATTATAAGCGAAGACGGTGAAGTAATCGTTGAACATATCATAAATTACCTCTATAGAAACAGTATACAAATGAATTGAATACAGAATTTGGGCCAAAGGCCAAGCACTGGGACCTATAAGGTCATTCAGTGCTGAAATAGAAATTGACAGCGAAAGGTCTGAAATGCGTAACAGGAGGAAAACATCGCAATTGCACTATGAATCAATTATTAAGGAGGGTGGAGAGTAAGATGGAAGAAAGAGAATATGAAAGGAGGTACAGTAAAAGGAACGAAAGGGGTTGCAGCTAGGGGCCGAAGGCACGCTGCAAAGAACCTTGAGTAATGACTAAAGCGCACCACATGAGGTGCACTGGCGGCACTACCACCCTGTGGGGGTGAACAATAGAGAAATGTGACAGATATTATAAAGTTCTGTCTTGTGCAATGGTGGAAACTTCATTATTCTAATCTAACAAATTACCACAAAGATGTGAATGAACCTTGAACGAAAACTCGTTTCAAATCAAAAGTGAAAATAACAAAACGATCAAGACAAAATGTAAAGCCCAACTGCTGCTGGACTGAACGAATTGCTTCCTTCTTTCCTTCCTTATAATTCAGTCTACGCTACCGAACAAGACGAGAGAGAAATACAAAGAAAAAAGAAAAAAGAAAAAAGAAAAAGAACCGTGCTTGGAGCACCTACTGTTAATAAGACAGTGTACCCCTGGGCCACCCCCCCCAAAAAAAGAATGAAATTCAATACGCATCCTACGGTTGTAATACTGTTCACCGTTGCATGCTAATTATCAACGCACCGGCCACAGGGTGGCGAGAGGTTTACTCTCTCTCTCTCTCTCTCTCTCTCTCTCTCTCTCTCTCTCTCTCTCTCTCTCTCTCTCTGTATAGGGATGGCGGGTCTCTCTCTCTCTCTCTCTCTCTCTCTCTCTCTCTGGCTCTCTCTCTCTCTCTGTCTCTCTCTCTCTCTCTCTCTCTGTACAGGGATGGCGAGTCCCTCTGTCTCTCTTTATCTCTCTGTACAATGATGGCAAGTGTCTCTGTCTCTCTCTTTATCTCTCTGTACAATGATGGCGAGTCTCTCTCTCTCTCTCTCTCTCTCTGTACACCTCAGCAGCAGCAGCAACAACAACCTCACTTTCTCTTCTTTCTCCTCTCCTCCTTCTCCTTCAAGTCCTCTCCCCCTCCTCTTTCATCCACGTCTGTGACCCTTTCACTGGCATTATATCAACAACTCGATCCGCCATTTTTTTGTGTCCCCCTTTCCTCACAAATATTACCAGCTGTTTCTTCATTTTCACATTTCAAAAGCTCGTCTGACGGGTTTGCTAATGGGGTATTTCGCATGGCAGATCGCAGTCTGGACCTAAGAGAGTTTCTCATCTAATAAACTTCCCAGGTTTCTTTTGAAAAATAGTCGAGTGTCACAGAGTAACTCTGTTAAAGGTTAAGCTACCAGCTTTCCAGCGCACAAGAGAGACGAAACGCTGGAAATAACCGTGCCTCAGACTGCTTTACCGTCTGACACACTGACTCCTTGACACCTGGGAGTTTGGGGGCAATCTCTTCAGAAGGATATGACGATGGATGGATAAAAGACACTCTGCAATGAATGACAGTAGGCTATGAAGCCGGCTTACCAACAGTAAAAGTCAAGACTATTTTTTTTCTTGTATATTCTTTACAGTTTTCAGAAAATGACAAGATTCTAAAAGTAATTTGTATTTTTCCTAACATACAAACCTGAGGTCTTTAAACAGCAATTACCTTCACCTCAGAAAGTTTATTTTTCACTGTCTAAACTTCAGAGTATGTATTGTCTTAGATAAGTTTGCTTTAATCGTACAACAGAGAGTCGGATTTTCATTCAACTTTTAATTCGTCGATAAATTGAGTACAAGTTCCTGTCTCGAACTAAATCTTATTTTAAAATGTTTTATTTTTAACTCAGTTAATAAAAAATCTTTGTCATTATAGGACGCTTTCACAAGAACACAAAACGACTGTTTTATAATACGAAAAAAACACGGGCGAGAAAGTAAGCTCTAAAAGCAACGAAACAAGTATTAGAACAGAGCTCCTCTGAATCTTTAAAAAACAGTTTCACCTCATAACTTTCCACACAGCGACGAAAAGCGTCATAAAAAAAAATGGTCCCAGCAAACACTGCACTTTCATCTTTCAACGTTTTGAAAAAATTCGGCTGCCGACACCTGTTTTCAATTTCCAAAATAATTGCACCTAAAGTCTGTCCTAGGGTTTAAATAGCGTTTAAAAAAATCATCGAAAAAGAGTCGAATCGTAGATATTTTTCAAAACAATTTCCGCATTGTTATTATTATTATTAGATTAAACCTATTCACATGGAACAAGCACACAGGGGCCAGTGACTAGAAATTCAGGCTTCCAAAGAATGTTGGTTTCAACCTCCCACCGCAGATGCCACACTGCATCAGTAACTGATCATGGTACAGGGTCAGTGATTTTTCATCGCCCTGGGGGTGATGCGAACCCCCGACATCTGAGTGGCATGCCGCGACACTAACCACTATACCAGCGAACAAGCTAAGCTAGATATTTCTCATAAAACTAAAAATAATACAAACAAGTACTATCTGTTCACAAAACTTCTGCAAGCTTCCTAGATACAAGTTTCTCTTTAAAACAATCCAGTTTTATGCACTTCACTAAAAGCTCGTTAGCGAGATATGTAATAATCTCGACAATATCGCCATACGAATCACAACCAAAAGTAAAATAAAAATTCAAAATTTTCTCTCCATCAACTCTAATTTCCAAACGCAACGCAGTTGCTTGAATTAAAGCAGTTATCGCTTCCAGATTACCTTCCTGCGAGCCGCATTCTGAATTTACGTCACTTAGGATCAACGCTGTGAAGAGGTGTCACGCCCACGCCGGACATTATCTCTAGACAAGGACAGATTACGCCCACTACCTGAGAATAATACCGGAATGTAAAAAAAAAAAAAAAAAAAACTCCTATTTGGTCATCCTTAAGAAAAACTATCTCGTGAGAAATTGCTGATAACAACTCCAGCTGACATCAGGACCCAGAACTGACACGTAGCTCGTATTTGGGCCGTCGAGTGTCAGCCGCATTCGACTGCAGGCCAGCGGTGACTCATCCTCGCTAATTCGACCCCATTTGCATATGAATCTGCATACTTTTAACATTTTTATTATCCTGTTTCCTTAATTTTTTTACCATGATGGATTTTTTGTTTCGAACGTAATGTGTTTACTGATAGTTTGTCAAACATCTGAATTTTACCATGTGATGACTCATATATTTATTTATTTATATATTTGTCTATTTTACTTCAAGAGTCTTGCCCAAATTCGTTGTGCTTTTAAACACCACCCTTTCTCTAGAATAAGGCTTGGGGAAAAATACATTAAACAAGAGCAAAATACAATACAAATAAGTTTGGTATGCTGAAAATTATTTTTCAATTGCATACAGCGTCCATATAATACACACATTCGGTGATAATTCCTAAATAACGTGAATGATATTAATTTCATTTGTAGCATCATGATTGTATATAAATCACGGTGTGATAAAAATTTCATATATATATATATATAAAATATATATATATATATATATATATATATATATATATATATATATATATATATATATATATAGAGAGAGAGAGAGAGAGAGAGAGAGAGAGAGAGAGAGAGAGAGAGAGAGAGAGAGAAATGCACATTGGTGAAGGAATGAAAGAAACACACACACACCAAGACCAGAGAGAGAGAGAGAGAGAGAGAGAGAGAGAGAGAGAGAGAGAGAGAGAGAGAGGTTTAAAGTCCACAACCCCAGGTTCAATTTCTGGTTGCATTTTCCTCAAACTCCCTTACGACCCCAAGCCGTAAACATTAACTCTCCCACTCAAGCCAACTAATTGCTTCATTTTCAAATATAAAGAAGTAACAATTTCATTTTATAGGTCAAGATGACAAAATTTTAAAGCATATATAAATATATATATATATATATATATATATATACACCTAATATACCCAAAAATATGTGTTAAAATATATATATACATATATATGCATATATATATATATATATATATATATATATATATATATATATATATATATATATATATATATATATATATATATATATATAGAGAGAGAGAGAGAGAGAGAGAGAGAGAGAGAGAGAGAGAGAGAGAGAGAGAGAGAGAGAGAGCAACCCAAGTAACTATTCCCTTCACATGCTTTTAAACCGAATTGCATACGAACACTCTGACCATAAAGATGCAACAACTTGAGAGCTACTTCATCAAGTCTTGTCAACATTAGGTAGAAAGCCCCCACCCCCCCTACCCCTACCCCCCCCACCCTCAACATAAATCACACAACTGACTTTGATCTCAAACTCACCCGGCACTTCTGAATGTTGAGACCTTTTCTCTATCTACGATTCTTGCCCCTCGTCGTTCCAGCATTTTATGTTCCTCCCTCCCATTCCCGAAAACACTTGAATCAAGTGTCCTTCACGTCAATCAACCATTTCACATTGTTCCCAAACGGTCAGACATCCATAATGTTCACTTGTTTGTCATTGCACTTACGTAGCCATACAGTACCCTTTCTCTTTAAAAAAAAATCTGTTTAATATTTCTAAATTTCATTTTCTACTACCATTTAATTTTCTTTAGGAGAATTGTACTTTAACATTAAAATTCTCCAAAACAATATTTCACATAATTTCGCCATTAAAAATTAACCACCTTTTCAATTCCTCCCAGGATAATCTTTTGAATGAAATCATCCCTCCAAATATTTCACCATCATATAATACAACTAGACAAACATCGCAAAGATATCAAATACTAACAAGATTACTTTCTCAGTTGCTATCTCTAGTTCCAGTACTATTTCTAGTCCCATTGTAATGAAAAATAACACTATTAATAATGAAAAAATTCGAACATCAACTCAGAAGATTCATCAACAGCGTCATCCCCTCGTATTTCAATCCTCACTTTTTCCTTCCTTGATTCTCATTCTGCCCAGAACCTTCCACAAATATGCTGCTGGACTTCTCCATCAAACTACTACAGTCATTAACATTCACATCTTAACCCTTAATACCTTTACAAGCCAATGACTTCCATTCTGCCATCATTCATGCAAACCCTCATTAACCATCTTCCTGAACAACATTCATAAACTCAGCATTCACCCTCAACAGCGTCCGGTTGTGAAGACTGAATGTTCTCTTTGCTGGGACAAATCAAAAGATAGAGATCTAAGGTTCCTTTTCCCGTTAAACGAATTTCATCTTCACAGCAAAATCTTATAAATTCATACAGCTAAGTTGCTAGGCTTTCCATGCTGTAACTCGAGAATTCTCAACTCAACAATCATTTTCCTTTAACTTCGTTTCAGTGAAGTGTCAGATCAAACACACACACACACACACACACACACACACACACACACATCCGCATATGAATGCTAACATACATATATAAACTTGAGACATACCATACAAAATATTTCTTCAAAAGACATCACAATCCTTTTCATACGCACACCAGCATCGGATTTGTCTGTACAAAAAAAAAAAATAAATAAACAAATAAAAACACGCACACACACAGACACAAACAAGTAGCGTTACACTGGAAGAATTAACTTCTTGTAAACGACATAAAGGAACTCTACTGACAAGGAATATATTTTTGGTAAATGACTGGTGAGTTTTAGAAAGAGTCTGTTCTTGTGTACTGCGTATCATGACAGGATTTGAGAGGTCATTGCCCCCTCAATCGAGGAAATGACTTGAAATTATGAGGAGGACTTTATAACACATTTTAATTTGCCCCCTCCCTTTTTTTTACAAGACACGTGACATTTCTAACGAAAGTCATTATCATAAGAGAGAATTACAGTTAATTAATGGGAGAAGAAAACACATAAAAGTCTCCGCTATCAACGAAATTAAGGTGATTACAACGAAAAAATTGGTTCTATGTACTTGACATCTATACAAGAAGAAAAAATCCAATTTTTATACTATCTGAAATAATGACAGAAGAAAAAAATTAAAAATTCTCTAATATAAACGAAATTAAGGGGATTACAGACAAGAAACTGGTTTCACGAACTTGACATTAATACAATAAAAAAGACCGAATTTTTATATTATCTGAAAAAGATATATACAGTGATACAACCAAATTTAAAATAACCCCTAATCCATTGGGCAATACTGATTTAACGGAAGTATGGAGTTACAGAGAGCATAAAAATTTAGAATTTGCGATGTCACAGAAAGCATAAAAAATTATAATTTTCTTTAGTGAAAAATCAGAGGAAAATTTACGAAAAATCTAACTTTGAAATGACTTGCACTACTTTAGCAACTTTGCTAATATTCACCGCAAATTACCTCAGTATTAGAATTTGCACGAATGTAGGTTACCAACTAATCTTTTTTCTAGGACAAAAACATTTTTCTCTTTTTTTTTCAGAAGTACCTGAAAATATTTGTATCAAGTATATCTGCTACCAGCAGGTTACTTAAATCTATTAAAAATTACTGCCAGTCTTTTTAGAATTTATTAAAATCTATCAAATCCCTATGACAATATATATTAAAATATATCTTAAAATATATTAAGTTATCGTTTGTAAGACGAACATCAAGGAAAAAGATGTTACCAAGATCAAACATTGAACTATTAAAACTTAGTGTAATTTTAAAAATTACAATATGCGCTAAAACTAGTTCTGGATAGAGATTTTATTTCATAGCTAATCTTCACAGAAAGGAGATTTTATTTCGCGGCTAATCTTCGCAGAAAGGAAAGTACGAGGGAACATTCATCCTCATACAAAGGGTACTTTCATCTTAAATCCACTATAATTAATAACATAATTTTCTCAGATGGCTTTCCCGAGAAGTGTAATTTCAGCATTTGGGCCACAACTCGTTCCTAGTTTGACGAACTGGCGTAAGCCATTTTTCCCCTCATTCTAAGAAAATATTCTTAAAAGCTTTTGGTATTATTTAGGGCTTCTAGTGAACTCATTTTTGAGGAAATATTGTTGCAAAATCTGACAACGCAGACAGCTGGAATTTTGATATGTTAAGAGTATCAAAAACTGAGACCCTTTGACTGGAAAACTCAATAATTGGAAAAGAATTGGATACGCCAGTTCGTCAAAACAGGGACGAACTATGAACCCTCACCCCGGCTATCACTGACAGCATGTAGGGACTTGGATATGGCCATGTTGCCTGTGCTGAGTTGTTGCGCTCCTATCGCCTCAAAAGCTTGTTCGCGACGCCACAGAAAACTCGCTATCGTAACACGTCACTTGGCTGGCTGGAAAGTTCGTGTAGAACTACCGCCATCCATTCCACTGTCAGATCACTGGCGTCACCGATATAAAACAAGTAAAAAATGCGCCGAAGTTTCCTCAGCGCAATCGAGTTTTCTGTACAGCGTAAAATGATGTATGAAACTCTCAGCCACAGCCCATGAAACTCTCAGCCGCGGCCCATAAAATTTTCAGTGACCTGTGTTGTTGGCACCTACTACAGCTGTGCTAGACGCACGATCATGGCTAACTTTAACCTTAAATAAAATAAAAATAACCGAGGCTAGAAGGCTGAAATTTGGTATGTTTGGTGATTGAAGGGTGGATGATCAACTTTCCAATTTGCAGCCCTCTAGCCTCAATAGATTTTAAGATCTGAGGACGGACAGACACAGCCATCTCAATAGTTTTCTTTGACAGAAAACTAATAAGTCCTGAATTTCACCTTCTTCATCTAGCGAGTGAGAAGCCATCAGGTGGGTTTCTACATTCTCACCCAACATGACGTTGCGTGTCTGAAGGCCGATTAAAAGTATATTCAGTGATGACTAACAAGCGCTTAAAAAGTATATTATGATAAAATATTCTGACGCTCGCAAACTGCAGTGGATGGCGTGAGACAAATAATTCTCCTTTCCTCCCACCTGATCTGCCTCTTTCTCGTACTTTTATCTTCTCTCTCTCTCTCTAAGAAGAGACTTGTCGTGTCATGCACCTGTTCGTAACCAATGGACAGGTATATTTCAGGTGGGAACGCCCCCCCCCCCCAAAAGTCACTTGAATAACTCTGAAGTTAATGACATTCTTCTCCAGAACATCTCGAATAGAACAGAATATAGAATTTAGGCCAAAGGCCAAGAGCTGGGACCTAAGAGGTCATTCATCGCTGAAACTGAGATTGACAGTAAGATGGTTTTAAAGGTGTAACAGGAGGAAAACCTCGCAGCTGCACTTCGAACGAATTGTTGGCAGAGGGTGGAAAGTAGGACGGAAGAAAGAGAACATGAACGGAGGTGCAGTAAAAGGAATGAAAGAGGTTGCAGCTGGGAGCCGAAGGGACGGTACAATGAACCTTAAGTAATGCCTACAGTGCACCGCATATGGAAGCAAGTATGATTGGTTCCACGGATCCTACATGAAAGGGTAAGTGCCTAGGATAAATTCATAATAATTCTCTCATTCACTCATATATATATACTGTATATATATATACGTTTAAAAATATACATTACTACATACAACCTCCAAAAGAAATAAAAAAGTAAACATCAGTTTCCCAAAGGCGAAAATATTTGGAAAAAAAAAAAAAAATAAAAAAAATAAAGACATCGCCCGAGCGAAAATCGAAATCCTCGAGAAGTGAAAAGGAATTTCTTTTTTTCTTTAAATAATTTCAACCATCAACCCCACACTTCCCCCGAATAGGCGTTTTTCTATCGCGGACTCCTTTCAAGTATCCTTCAATTCCCAGTGCAGTGACGCTTTTAAAACCAGCTCTATATTTGGTGAAACGAATCGGAAAAATTAGAGGATGATCTAAAACTCGTCCTGATTCTAATCTCCACCGACCGAGGTGAATTCGACCTTGATACACTGGATTAAGCCGAGGGACTTCAAACTGGCCTAACACATGACCAGTGGGTGGGAAATGGCCATGGAACTTTATACATTACGGACAGACTTACAGACAAAAAACACACGGAAGAATATATAAGTATAAACTTACACACATATAAACACACACACACACATATATATGTGTATGTATATATATGTATATATATATATATATATGTGTGTGTGTGTATGTATATGAATGTATGTTTTCTACTTAAGTTAATGGCATTATTCGCAGACATCTTTTTATCAAGTATATATACTGATTCAGTCTTGATAAAAAGATGGTAAGGTATCTGCGAAAAGTGTCATTAACTGCAATAGAAATTGCATAAGAGAGAAAATATTCCCAAATAGCACATACACATATATTTACATTATATATATATATATATATATATATATATATATATATATATATATATATATATATATATATATATATATATATATAGTATCTGTATAAGAGCCAAGATAATTCTATACATATCATTACTTACCTCTTTTCAATAACGAAAAGTGGAGAGAATATTTTTACAGCCTGTGACCTCAGTACGATCACGTAATTGCATATCTCTGTCGCCTCCTCAGTTTAATCCAGGTCTCTGGTCTGGCCTGGGAGAGAACTGCTCTGTATTAAAAGTCCAGAGAACTGCTCTGAAATAAAGTCCAGAGAACTGCTCTGAAATAAAGTCCAGAGAACTGCTCTGTATAAAGTCCAGAGAACTGCTCTGTATAAAGTCCAGAGAACTACTCTGAAATAAAGTCCAGAGAACTACTCTGTAATAAAGTCCAGAGAACTGCTCTGGAGTAAAGTTCAAAGAACTGCTCTGTAATAAACTCCAGAGAATTGCTCTGAAATAAAGACCAGAGAACTGCTCTGTAATAAAGTCCAGAGAACTGCTCTGTAATAACGTCGCTCGGGCTGCTACTCTCTGGCTGGGCACAAGGTCGAAGTGCTACTATCCCGGGCATCCAGAATGGGTATAGACCCAAGATCCTGGACGTAGGGAAACCCCGGCATACTTGCACCCTCATTGTTGACTCGAGGTACCAAAGAAACTCAAGAAACTGCATTCCATCATTTCCCACCGTATTTGCTTCTCTTTAATTTTTTCTCACTTGTACTCTTTGCGTTCTTTTATTGCGTCTACTGGTTAACGAAAAATGAACGAAAACATTCAACCTAAACATATATGCATGATTAGGTTTTTCGGTTAAATATTAGCTAATGTCCTGTACCTACCAAAGGTTCATTAAATATTTTGGTATTCCTCCACTTTTATAAAAAATGTTTGCATTTCCCAAATTCCCCTTTTAATATAGTTTTAGTACATAAAAATTATATTAAATTACTTCAATATTATTTCTTCCCAAATTTTTCCAGTTTTTCACGATACATGGAATATACACATCGATGATGGCTGTCCAGTAAAGCTGATTGACAGGTAATTAGATGAAATTTCAATCTGATCTCCAAGAGAGATACATGTTACTTTTCTTATCAATTAGGCCTTATCGTTAGTTACAGTTAAAAAACCTAACAATAGATATTGTAACGATACTTCCCGACATACCAATCTCATTTCACGCTTTTCTTAATAACAACTCACTTTTAATTTTTTATAGAATCATTAACATTCCTTTTTATTTGTTTACGACTGATAATAATATTATTGATAAATATTATTATTATTATTATTATTATTATTATTATTATTATTATTATTACGGCTTTCTTTTACTTATATTAACTTTCCATCAATTTCCTCGGCTTCCTTAATTCTAACATTCTTCTCTTCAACATTTCTAACATTAAATTATAATTTCTATCGTTAAGGTGCCATCTGTCACTCGTAGTGGAATCTGTATACTGCCTTTCAACCTTCTATTGAATGTTTCTTTCCAATATTATCCCATTTTCTAATTCTTCCTAATAATATTGATTAACTTCAACCTCTGCCATGCCTTCTCTCAACACCTGTGCTCACCTGCCTAGTCATTGTACACTTACGGTCTAATACCCAAGGAGAGAGAGAGAGAGAGAGAGAGAGTCTTATCCGAGATGAAGCATTGCCCACGTTTCTGATTAGCATAATGACGATGCATACATTTTCTCTCTTATTTGATTTTTATTACTTCTTTCTCTTTTTGGCGGTACTTAAAATCATTTATAATAATGTGAGGACCAACTTACATGCTTCGACTTCCTCGTCTCTAAACGTCTACAAGCTTTAATAGTATCTTATGCCAGCTACGAATGCGTCACTTTCTTAACATCTTTCCCATTTGAAGAATGTTTGTCTTCGTCTTAACTTTACTGTTTCTATGCAAGGTTTCTAAATCCCAAGAAAAGCATTCAAGTAAAAATTTGTTTTCTTGCAAAAAAACACGTATAAAACTTTTCTTGCCTAAAACGTAAAAAAAGAAATCTTGAAAAGATAACACGTGAAAAACCTTTCTTGACAAAAACAAACGTAAAAACCTTTTTTGCCAACAAACACTTAAAAATTTTTGGGAAAAAAATTGAAAACCTTTCTTGCCAAAAAACACAAAAAACTTTTTTTTCCAAAGAAACACGTAAAATGTTTTCTTGACAAAAGAACACATAAAAAACTTTTCTTGTCAAAAAATACTAAAAAATCTTTTCATGCCAAAAACACGTCAAAAACACAAACAAACTTTCTTGCCAAAAAAAAAAAAAAAAAAACACGTAAAAACCTCTCGCAAAAAACACGTAAAAAACCTATCTTGCAAAACACACACACACACACACACACACACACAAGGATTACGGGAACCATCTTAGCTCTCGCTAAATACCAGTTCGTCATTGGCCAGCGAGCGCAGTTCTGCATAAGACCGAGTCAAGAGAGTCTTGCCCACCACCGTACCGCTATATGCATATTGCCGAGCGAATTCCTTCGTAACCAACCAGTCCCCGAGTCGTTACCTGACAACCGGTTACTCTTTGACGGATGCCGAACAACGGCTAAGAAAAAACGAGAATGCGTGGTGACCGGAGAATCCGAGCCTGATTCAGAACTGAAATAAATAGTTCAATTTGTCCATTTTTTATAAAACCGTTATATATATATATATATATATATATGTATATACATTTATTTATATACTATATAAAACTAATGAATTACCCATTTACAGTCCTTTAGACTTTTTAACAAACACGCGTTTACTTTACAGCGGATTTCTTCTAATTCATGTTACTTTCATACATACTAAAAATAAAAAAAAAATAAGAGAGGATGAGGAATAAAGCAAGGAGGAAGAGGATGGATGGGGAGAGGAGAGGAATGGAGAGAGAAGGGTGGGGCGGGGGAGATGGGGGGAGATTTAAAACGAAGAAAATTGAATGAATACTGAATATTAAAAGCATTAAATCACCTTTAAGATTTAATGTGTAGTTTGCGTTGTAAATGGTGATTTTACATGCTTCCGGTTTCAGTGTTAACTTTCATATTCATCACCAACCTGCACTTCAAGTATTATCGCTCAAATCTGCTTATATAATAATAATAATAATAATAATAATAATAATAATAATAATAATAATAATAATAATAATGTGGCATGTTTTAACTGATGACACTGATGAACGGCTGGAGAGGAAAAGCTAAACAAGCAGTCGAAAATGAAGTGTTTGAAAAGAAGAAATTTTAACTGGAAGAAGAGAGTAGATAAACTGACGTAGCAAGAGATGGAAAGACTGGTGAGAGAGAAAAAAAAAAGAGGACAAACAAAAGCTACATTGTACCTTCCCGTTCGGTTAGAGGATTGACCGTTTGTCATTTACACATACATATATATAACTGTGTGTATACGTACATATATGTAAATGTACATATACGTTTTACGCAATTCATCTTTACCTCTCTCTCTATATATATATATGTATATATATATACAGAGAGAGAGAGAGAGAGAGAGAGAGAGAGAGAGAGAGAGAGAGAGAGAGAGAGAGAGAGGGTTTTTTTATATATCTCTTCGAAAGCCAAAAGAATAATCTATCCCCCCCCCCCCTCATCCTCCACGCACACTCATAAACTTTCAAATGTACAAGGCAGAGGTCAAGATAAATTGCTTAAAACTTCTCGAGTCTTTTCACTTTCGACCTCACCCCCACCCATCCCCCCACCCCTCCCCACCCCCACCCTTCAAACACGGGAACATCCTCCTCCATCCTACAACAATCCTTCTTTCGGTGTTTCTTCAACCCTCATTAGACTTCGCCTTCAACGGCAAGATTTACACTTTTCATTTTACTGCAGAACACCCCTCGCGTTTTTTTTTCTTTTTTTTATGTTCAGTAACATCAAGTGACCACAAAAGCTGCGTAATTATTAAGCACACGACCTCTTCCGCAAAAATCATTTAATGGTTATGACGCAAATTATGTTAATGAAGACCCTTTACGCAAAAATCGTTTAATGATTATGACGCAAAATATCTTAATGAAGACCCTTTACTCAAAATTTAACGATTATAACGCTAAATTTATTAACGAAGACCCTTTACGCAAAAATCATTTAATGATTATGTGGCAAAATATGTTAATAAAGACCCCTTACGCAAAACTTAACGATTATGACGCAAAATGTGTTACTGAAGAAAATTCCCCAGCCTTCAATTTTGAATTCTTGTTGCGATTCACTTTTTCCACTTTCTGGAAACACCACTTGAAATCCACTGGCTAATTTGCTGTCGTTGGGGTAGGTCCTCCATGACGCTTAATCCCAGCGTAAGCCCTTTTCTTAAATGCCTACGCATCTTTATCCTTCTTCGCAATGCCGACTTTCTCTGGATTCTTAAAATCCAAGAGGTCAAGTGTTTAACCAGTGGGATTTTTCTTCTGAAAACAAATAAAAACCATGGGATTTTTCTTCTAAAAACAAATAAAAACCAGTGGGATTTTTCTTCTGAAAACAAATAAAAACCATGGGATTTTTCTTCTTAAAAAATAAAAACCAGTGGATTTTTCTTCTAAAAACAAATAAAAACATGCAAAAAATGCGCCGAAGTTTCTTCGGGGCAATCGAATTTTTGTACAGCGTATAATGCAGTATGAAACCTTCAGCCACAGCCCATGAAACTCTCAGCCGCGGCCTATGAAACTTTCAGCCACGGCCCGGTGGTTGCCTGAGTTGTTGGCACCTGTAGCGATGGAAGACGCTCGATCATGGCTAACTTTAACCTTAAATAAAATAAAAACTACTAAGGCTAGACGGCTGCAATTTGCTATGTCTGATGATCAACATACCAATATGTTGGATGATCAACATACCAATTTGCAGCCTCTAGCCTCAGTAGTTTTGAAGATCTGAGGGCGGACAGCAAAAGTGCGGACGGACAGGTAAAACCATCTCAATAGTAATCTTTTACAGAAAACTAAAACCAAATACAAAAAACCCTTTCTTCAAAGCTTCAACCTGAAAATGAGAAAATCATCACAGGAAAATTTTCTTATATTCAAGTTTCTGAAGTAGTACGTAAAAAATAATAGGCATACACCAAATTCAAATTTCAAAATACAAATAGTTAAAACTTAATATTCTGGATAAAGAACAAACCTACATATGTATCTGCTAACACAGATTTATCAAAAAAAAAACGTACACAAACATATAATTTAGTTCCCAGAGAGAGAGAGAGAGAGAGAGAGAGAGAGAGAGAGAGAGAGAGAGAGAGCTAATCACAATATGAACACGCGAGAGAGAGAGAGAGAGAGAGAGAGAGAGAGAGAGAGAGAGAGAGAGAGAGAGCTAATCACGATATAAACACGCACACTTGACCTAATTTCTTCAGGCAAATAGGTACTGTCAGCTTGTCAGTTAACGTTTACCTCAGGTGACCTGTGACAACCCTGAGACCCAATCAACCTGAAATTGCCTCCATATGGCTCATTACACCCACAAATTATACCGCAATTAAAGTGAGAAGGAGAAAACAAGACGGAAAATGAAAACATTAAGAGTTTGGGTCATAAAAATGATAATCACAATTGTTTTGCATAAAAAATCATAATCCATGGCAGAGAGAGAGAGAGAGATTACTGGAAAAGAAATGCTCTCATCTTCACAAAATATAATAATTAAAAAATAATCCATAATCCATGAGAGAGAGAGAGAGAGAGAGAGAGAGAGAGAGAGAGAGAGAGAGAGAGAGAGAGAGAGAGAGTCTTCACAATGATATAATATTTAAAAATCATAATCCATGAGAAGAGAAAGAGAGAGAGAGAGAGAGAGAGAGAGAGAGAGAGAGAGAATTACTGAAAAGAAATGCTCTCATCTTCACAATAATATATTTAAAAAAATCATAATCCACGAGAGAGAGAGAGAGAGAGAGAGAGAGAGAGAGAGAGAGAGAGAGAGAGAGAGAGAAATCCTTTTTCAACAAATATTTTTGTATATAATTTGCTTTCTGGTTGTGCAAATAACGGCTCAATATATTGAAGGAAGGTCAGGGGACTTTCAAAACAAAACGGTTTTTAAATTCATCCATTTATTACGAATAAATATTTCGAATGGTACCTATTCTATTATCATTATAGATTTATTAGATATGACTTTAAAATGATAATGGTAATCAGTTCCTTGATACTAAGTCAGCTTAGATAAATAGGCTATACACATTTTGCTGAACTGCTGAATAAGTATCAAACTTAAAGAGATTTGGTTTACTTAAGACGATGCAACACAATATTTTCATCTAAAAAAACCAAACAAGAAAAACGTTTCCGAGAATAATAAGAAATCATCTTGGTAAAAATCATTAAGTGAATCCTACACTGCCTGGAGTTAAAAAATTACGTTTTAAAGTTTTTAGAATTTTAAATTTTTATCGTTTTATTTTTTATAATTTTTACATCTTATATTGTATAAAATCATGTATATAAATAAGAATTTACCCACTGTGATTAATTCTGGAATTATTTTACGTTAGTTATTACTTAGCAACATTCGGAACTTACAAAAATATTTCAAAGTTCTTAATAATTTTAAGTAATTTTTTATCGATTTTCTTTTTCTTTGACAATTTTACAGTGTCTTACATTTCAACTGTATGTATATGTATATATGTATATATATGTATGTATATATATATATATATATATATATATATATATATATATATATATATATATATATATATGTATACTGTGTGTGTGTGTGTGTTGTGTGTGTGTGTATTTATGGACGCACACAAGTTTGACAGAAAATCGCACCAAAATAAAAAGCCATTAGAATGACAAATAAAACACATAATAGGCGTGTGCATAAAATGCCCATTACAACTCACCCAAACACTCAAGGCGATAGTTTTTTTTTTTTTTTATTTTATTGTTCCTTTTTTTTTATTGACATGATGCAGCATCTCCTCTTGTCAGGGCTGTAATGAATTACCCACAAAACTGACCATCAGTTCTGTACTGCAACGTCACGTCGACGATCCACACTACGGCTATCTTTTTAGAGCAATTTAACGCCTTATTAAGCACCGCACACGCAAGCGCGCAAGCAAAAACTTCAGACAGTGACTGAATGATACAATGAACGCTCGCCCACAAGCACGTTAAGACGTAGGAACAAGTGAGATCGACAATAACAGAGGAGACTGAGCTGAAATGAAAGCAGGAGAGGAAGACCAATATAAAGAATTTGCTAAACTAAACTTCGTTTTGTATCAGAGCCTATTTTTCCATATACACACAAATCGAAGGAAATTAGTGCATAATAACTCCGGCAAAGACCTAAAAATATTCTTTTTCTTTTATCTTACCTCCATAGATAACTTATCATTTTGATATCTTCAACATGAGATTCATGAGTTTCTCAAAGAAAACATGTATATTTAAAAGCCAGAGTACATAAATAAATAAATAAATAAATAAATAAATAAATAAATAAATAAATAAACTGAAACATTATCTATTTCGAAGTTCAGCTAGTATATTCATATCAAACCCGAGCGTTCTACAATTGGCTATAAGACGCTCTCCTTATCACCATTAAACTTACGCATTCCAACAACATTGTAACAATTGACAACAATAACTTTTACAGCGGTTTCTTTTCATAAAATGCCATTATAAGCCATAAAAGATAATTGTATTCACTTTTGATATTTTTAGTAGACTTTCAGGTACTTCATCGTTTTCTGACCATCCACATCAAAAGGTGTAGAAGATGACAAAGGTTTAAGCAATAACTGCCATTTACGACTGCGTTGTCCAAATTATGAGGGCAATAAAACCTAGGACATTAATAATAATAACACCCTGTTATGTAATTATTGCAATTTGCAATGGGACTTCACGACTGTAATTTCATCGACTTTTCACTGACCACAAACATGTAACGCAAACCAACTCAATAAAAGATTTTTATTTTGTTGCAGTTGCCAAGGTGTTGGCACGGATAAAATTTCACGCATTCGATATTCAAGACTCAAAATCCAAGGAATAATAAATTCACACCTTCACCAGTGACTTTCGTCTCTCTCTCTCTCTCTCTCTCTCTCTCTCTCTCTCTCTCTCTCTCTCTCTCTCTCTCTCGCGTCAGTAATCTAGATGTTGTGATGATAGTATTAGTAACCATAAACCATTTCTCTCTCTCTCTCTCAAATAACCTAGATGTTGTGACGCCTCTTTCTCCATCTCTCTCTCTCTCTCTCTCTCTCTCTCTCTCTCTCTCTCTCTCTGCTGTGACTCTCAATAACCCAGAAGTTGTGACGCCACTTTACCTCTCTCTCTCTCTCTCTCTCTCTCTCTCAGCAAGGTCCAATGGTCCGAAGTAAGACCACACTCGTTTTCCACGATATAAAAGGAATTTAAATCCCTGCCAATTATCCCAGGGTCCTCGTCATCCCAGGGGCGCTTAGGGGTAACCGAAGGCTGTCATCAAAGCCTGCACGGAACACTCCTTAATCACAAGAGGTAATCATTACTCACCTGAGTAATGAATTAATTAGCGACGGGGGCCAGGGTTCAGACGTACGGCACGCTTTGGTATTCCAAGGTTTTCTGAATAAATAAAAAAAGTTGGACAATTTAAGATGGTTGGTTTACGTATGATCACCGACAAGGTATGTATGTATGTATGTATGTATGTATGTATGTATGTATGTATGTATGTATGTATATATATGATATATATATACAAACATACATACATACAAACATTCCTTGTCGGGTACCATACGTAAACTAACAATCTCATATTGTCTAACTTTTATTTTTTTATTTATTTATTTATACATTTATACACATACATATACGTATATATATAAAAATATATGTATATATACACATATACTGTATATATATATAATATATATTTATATATACATATATAATATCTATCTGTATGTATATATATATATAAATATATATAAATTATATATATATATATAAATATATATAAATTATATATATATATATATATATATATATATATATATATATATATATATAGAGAGAGAGAGAGAGAGAGAGAGAGAGAGAGAGAGAGAGAGAGAGAGAGAGAGAGAGATTATGTAAAAACAACATACGTACACTGATGGATTACATTGCAAGGCACTCACGATAAAAAAATTTTTATTTCGGCATACGACCAATAATCAAACTCAGCAAAACTTTTCACGGGTGGGGAGGGATGGGGAGTGGGGAGGGCCAAATAACAAAACCAAGCGCAGCAACACGGAACACAAGGGCTAATAATGAAACCCGCCTAATTAAAAGATACACGTGAACACCAAACTCCCCCTGACACATTCAGCGTTCAATTTAATGCCTGATTGGGTTGCAGCTACGCGTGAGAGAATCACAAGTGGAAACATTGCTGGTCGCCTACACCTACCTCCCGGGTAACTGAAACAAGCATACCGCCTGCCTCAAAAGCACAGAGAGAGAGAGAGAGAGAGAGAGAGAGAGAGAGAGAGAGAGAGAGAGAGAGACACACACAAAGAGAGAGAGAGAGAGAGAGAGAGAGAGAGAGAGAGAGAGAGAGAGAGAGAGAGAGAGAGAGTTACTTAAGGTGTTCTGATAGGACGCTCAGTTAAAAACAAAAGACAATAAGAGAGAGAGAGAGAGAGAGAGAGAGAGTTACTTAAATTATTCTGATAGGAAGCAGTTAAAAACAAAAGACCCAAAGAGAGAGAGAGAGAGAGAGAGAGAGAGAGAGAGAGAGAGAGAGAGAGAGAGAGAGATGGGTTAACTGTAGTCACTTACAGTATGCTGACAGGAAACTAAGTACAAAACAGATAGCAGAGAGAGAGAGAGAGAGAGAGAGAGAGAGAGAGAGAGAGAGAGAGAGAGAGAGAGAGAGAAAACTTAGTTCCAAACAAAACGCATGGAGATCATATTGTGGTATCACAATAACGGAACGAGGCTTTTTATAAAAACCAAACTTACATTCAGTGCGTTTACAAAATAATTACACGAAAAACAGATCATTGATAATTGGACGAAAGACATAAAACATATTAATAAAAGTAAGAAAAGTTATAATAAGAAAGGACTGACAATTTATAATCGAAAATTCGATTCTCTCTCTGTCTCTCTCTGTCTGTTGTCTGTCTCTCTCTGTCTCTGTCTCTCTCTCTCTCTCTCTCTCTCTCTCTCTCTCTCTCTCTATATATATATATATATATATATATATATATATATATATATATATATATATATATATAACAAATGGACACAAAGAGATTGAGACATTTCAAAAAAAAAAAAAAAAAAAAGGGAATCCACCTCACCAATGTCCTTTTTCGTTAAGAACTGAACGTGTAGTACACGCCTCTCCTCTTGACCTTGGCCACAGAAACCCCCACGAACCATTTCTTGTGGTCCGCCGGTGAACGCCATTAGAAACTTTTAAATTCTTCCACTAAATGACCATGGTCAAACTAATCACATCAGATGACTGGGGATGGGAAGAGAGAGAGAGAGGAAAAAAAATAAGGGGGGGGAGTAGGGAAGGTCACCCTCTTCTGTCAGTCTGCTCCTATACTTGTACCTCTTTCTCTTGCCCCCCACCCTACCACCTCCCAGCACATCCCCCCTTCCCCCAGACACACTCTTATCAGAGACTTAGCTACTCTCGTCGTCATTACTGTGATATTTCTCACAATGTCCATTTTACGGTTCTCACGCATCTTATAAGAACACTTGGAAGGCAACGATACGCGCAAGCGCGTACAAAGACATACACACACACACACACACTAACAAACTTCACAATAATCTATGGACACTAGACCCCACATGTCAAACTGGAACCGCATTCCAATCAAGCATATTTTACCTGAGCTCCCAATTTTCGACAGAGGAAAAGGACTCAAGAAAAAAAAAAAAAAAAAAAAACACCATTAGTAGACCTTTAAATACTGCGTGCAGGAACAGGCCGCTTTTCCGGACAGCATTAATAGAACATTAATGTTTACATATCACACATAAGCTCATTATTTATTCATCCAGTCTTTACTTATATTTCTCTTTATTTCTCTTACCAAGTAGACAAGGAAAATGCGAGGAATTCCGAACAATTTCCCTCGTCGACATCAGAAACCTGCAGGAGAGGAATTGCGACTCTTCAGAAATAATGGAAAATGCTTTTTCATCCCACCTTGGAGTATAGTTTTCAATTATTAAGAATTATTTCGATTGCCACAAAAAATGACGAATTACAGATGAAACTTGCACAAGTCAGACTTAGATGATGAAGTTCATTTTGCCTACCAGACCTGCTGTACACTACAGGCACATTTTAAACCAATAATGACAAAACAAAAAGTTTAAAAAGGTAAGATACGAGAGAGAGAGAGAGAGAGAGAGAGAGAGAGAGAGAGAGAGAGAGAGAGAGAGAGAGAGGAAAAGAAGAGTAAGAAACGATGCACAGAGCTTTTTGCTTATTGTTTACAACTCCCCGAGCAAGCAACGTTGAGAATAGTGTCACAGATATTATATATTAAGAATGTCAGTTGTTTCTTTTGATCAGATTTTCTTAAAATCGCAGTTCACATCAAAACAAGCCATTACAGCACCTTGGTTAAAATCAATAGAACATAATTCTTTGAATTCATTAAAAGTTAAAATCAACAGAACATAAATCTCTGAATTCATTAAAAGTTAAAATCAACAGAACATAATTCTCCGAATTCATTAAAAGTTAAAGTCTTTGAAACTGTATGGTCTACCTAAGGTACACTAAGCAGGAATGCCATTACGATCCATTATTTCTTCAGTAGGCACTTTTATTTATAAACCGCCCCAAACTCATAGTTCCAGCTGTTACCATCTGAGTCACCTCCAGAGGACACCATTCCACAATAACATCACTATGGATCACAGCTGAGTTCCCACCACCATTCAGCATCGAACAACTCGTATACCTTCTCAGGCTCATCAAAGATTCAATTAGAATTCCTTTGAACAAATCTATATTCATACATACACAAACACACACACATTATTTATATATATACATATGCATATGTGTGCATGTATATAAATACATGTATATATGCATGTATATGTATATACATACATACATATATACATGTATGTATGTATGTGTATATATACATACACACACACACATATATATATATATATATATATATATATATATATTTATATATACATAAATATATACATATACACATATATAAATATAACAGATAGCTAGATAGATAGATATACAATAGATAGAGAGACAGCTATAAAGATCTACTGTTACAAGAAAGTACACTCTAAATTTTGCCTTTGAATGCCAAGCAATTCAACTCCGAAGAAATACAGAACCTGAGGAGGCTCCGTTAATCTTCCTTTATCACGAGCATCCCACAACATACATCCAGTTTCCTCGTCTATCTTATTCACAGTCGTGACTCCACATAAACAACATATGTGTACGACCGACCATCCCGCCTAGGCCTAAGCACAATGCTCCTAACTAAAAGGCCTCCACGCCTTTCAGAGCCTGCCCAGATAACACATTTCAATATTAAGCATCAACGACACCCGACGTTACCTTCCGTAGGCCTAAAAAGTGGAGGCAGAGAAGCACAGAGATATGGTGGTAAAAGCAGAAAGGGGAGAGGAGGAGGAGGAGGAGGAGGAGGAGGAGGAGGAGGAGATAAACTGATAGAATTACAACTCGCCATAGAAGAACGTAGAACTGAAATGAAGTCTGATAAGGGTGATCTAGAAATTGAAAGAAAAACTATCCAGAAATTAAACGAAAAACTTTCTAGAAATTAACAGAAAATCTTTCTGGAAATTACTGGAAATTACAAGAAAAAACTATCTAGAAATTAAAATAAAAAAAACTGTCATGAAATCAAAAGAAAATCTTTCTAGAAATTAAAAGACAATCTTTCTACAAACCAAAGGGGAATATTTCATGGAATAGCAAGAAAAAACTTTCTAAAATCAAAATAAAAAAACTATCTAGAAATTATACATTAAAAAGCTTACTAGAAATTAAAAGAAAAAACTTTCCAAGTCCACTTGACAATGGGAGGAACCAAGTTGTCACGGGGTTGATGTTGAGTAAGCCTCAAGACTGCAAGTTTTTCTTGGCTACAAAAAAAAAAAAACTAAACTGGTCTGATGCAGAAAAACCTACAACAGTTATCGGCGTGAGGTTTAAAAACCAAGACCAAGAACGGGGTTACGAAAGACTGAGTTAATCTGGGGGGAAAGGTAATATTCGGAGGAGGTTTAAAGTCGTAACAAAGAGTCCCACACAGAAATTCATGGATGCATTACTAGAGTTTAAGTGCTAAAACTGAGATGGTGGACAGACGATGAGGTCGACATTTTGGAGAAATAGGAATGGAATGGAATATAGAATTCTCGACAAAGGCCAAGCGCTGGGATTTATGAGGTCATTCAGTGCCGACAGGAAAATTGAGAGTAGAAAGGTTTTGAAGGTGTAACAGGAGGTAAACCTCAAAGCAGTTGCACTATGAAACAGCTGTTAGGAGAGGGTGGAAAGTAAGACGGAAGAAAGCGAATGTGAACGGAGGTACAGTAAAAGGGGATGAAAGAGGTTGCAGCTAGGGGCCGAAGTTTTGGAGAAATATGATTTAATGAGAAGTACGACTTAAGAGTAAGTCAATCTAAAATAATAATGGCATAGGGAGTTTCTACAGTATAAGCAAAAGGATCATGAGGCAGGATGTTAAGCCTTTATGCCAGGTGGATTTAGAGAAAAAAAGGAGTTAACATGTTGCTCTGGATAAGCAATTCTGTCTGAGAGTATTCCATATATATATTCTATATATATTCGAATTATTTCATTTCAATGGGTCATTCTTGATGTAAACGACCCTCTCTGCAATTAATATATATATATATATATATATATATATATATATATATATATATATATATGTATATATATATATATATATTCTATATCTTTTATAATTATATATATATATGCAAAGTCCTCATGATAAATCACACCTTAGTGGTAAAAATCAAGCTCTTTTTCCACACGTATCAAGAAACAGAAGTTTTAAGATCCAAAAAATATCAGATTATGAAAAAATACGTTCTACGCATTCTGATTCCATTTAAAGGACATGACAAGAGGAGGTCCCATCTATGAAAAATCACCAGCAACCCGATGGTAATCATGCATATAAATAAATCTGAAAAGGCCTTTTCGTAATAAGATGTAGGCCTACGACGAAGCACCGAAAATAGGAGGGAGGTAGTTGGAAGGATATCCAAAAGAGAGCAGAAGGAACTGAAGGATAAGAAAAAGCCTAAGGAACTGGAGATAAGATAGGGAGTCCTTCCATCCCAAAGACGCACAACAGAAGAAGGGCCTGGAACCACTAATCCAGGGATAGATGCGATCTTCCTGAAAGGTTTTTCCAGGGGGGACTGAGTTATGGGCGTCTTCTAAGCCTTACTTTGCCCGTGGCGGGGGCGGGAGGGGGAGTTATCTGGGAGAACATAGGAGAAAATATAACCCGGCGCGAGAAAAAAGTAACATAATGCTCTAGTTTCAAATCTCTCTCTCTCTCTCTCTCTCTCTCTCTCTCTCTCTCTCTCTCTCTCTCCGAAATTACTATTACATTACGTAAGGTTTATATCTCCCTATTCTTTAGAGAACATGAAAATTTCCACCCTCGCAACCGTTCTTAATCACATTTTACTAAACAAATATTTCATCTCAGCAGCTTTGATCTTGTATCCCACTTTCTTATTTAACTTCACTAACTTACATACAGTTGCCTCAATACATACATATATATATACATACACATATATATCATATATATATATATATATTATATTTTTTGCTTAACATCTTGACCTAACTTGTTCTGTCATTATTTCTCATGATGCACAGTTTAGAAAAATGAAGGTTTTAGTCAAACTCTCACATATATGCTTATATACATAATATTTATATCTAAATAAATTCTACTGGTAAAACCGCTTATCATCTGACCATCACAAGCCGCAAGAGAGGGCTATTTATACTAATTAATTAAGCGAGGTCCTGGATCTTCCTGAGATTATAAATAATTTAATTTATTAATTTATTTTTTTTCTTTTATAATAAGTGAGATTTCTTTCTGTATTTCCCTTTGCCTCCTTTTACTTCTTCCTAATGAACGCCATAATATTCTCTGGAGGCTTGAATTTCAAGTCAATGGCCGCTGTGGTGGGCTTGTTCCATATGAATAGGGTTCATCCTCTGAAATAATAATAATAATAATAATAATAATAATAATAATTAAATCAGTCTTTCGGTGTACTCCACGATTCCTACACAAGCCTTAATTATTTAAACACGATCTGGCATATGAAACCCCATCAAGTCAGGCCTTGGGCATCACCAAGGTTCTTAATGAACAGTTAGGTAAAACTGACTAAATCCACGTTGTGGAAGGCTTCCCACGAGTTAATCCCACACCCTGCTGGGTGGAACTGACCACCAGGTAAAAAAAAAAATCGCCAGTTACTTTCTGTAACTCCAGCTCGTGATATGATTCTGACTTCAAAACCTGTGAATAAGGAAGTACAATCTATACACTTAAATTCATAATACATTCGGATACAGTTTCCAAAATAGGATATTTTATCATCTACTATGTCATGTCATACACTCCTTTTTCCCTGGTGTTGTAAGTATTTAATTATATATGTTAAAATTAATACATTTGAGTTTTCGTAAATGAAAGTTAAAAGACGAACATTAACTGATAAGAAAAATGACCTTGTCTAGAAAAATATAAAAAAATAAAAGACTTAAACTCATCAACCTCCTCAACATATTAGTATCTACCCAATAAACATTAAGTATTTACGATATGAATGGTCTATTTCTCATGAATTAATGACGAAGATTAGCATAAAAGACAAGAACAGAATACAGAATTTGGGCCAACGGCCAAGCGCTGGGATCTAGGAGGTCATTCAGGGCTGAAAGGGAAATTGACAATAAAAGGGTTTGAGGAAAATCTCGTAGTTGCGCTATGAATCAATCGTTAGGAGAAGGTGGGAAGTAGGATGGAAGAAAGGTAACAAGGAGGCACAGTAAAAGGAATGAAAAGGTTTGCAGCTAGGGACCGAAGGGACGCTGCAACGAACCTTGAGTAATGCTCACAGTGCACCGCAAGAGTTGAACTGACGGCACTAACCCCCCCCCCCACCCCGGGAGTCAAAAAAACAAGACTACTGTATGTCTGATGATTCTTGGATATATCTAATATCAACCAGATCGTTATAGTACATTAAAAATTTCACACATGGCCTTTTTAAACTTTAAAAAACATTTAGAAGTCAACGCTTTAAAATTCTTTCATATTACTTGGTCAAAGGTCTGCTAATATAAAAAGCATAGTAAGAACAGAATGACGACTTACCATAGCACGACTTTAATATACAACGTACTGTAATTCAGGGAAAGCTAATTGCCTGACTTTGTACATTTCAGACATTAACAACTAAGACAAAAAGTTATTACAAAACATAACCGAAGTGAACGAAAATATATTAAAAATAAAGCAAAATCTAAAAACAGATAACAGAGAAGAAAGGCCGTGAACAATTTAGATCCTATGAAAGTGAACATCTCACGATGCTAACAAATTAGGTAATGTTGAAAGATACAATCGACTCTACCCGGCATAGGGCAAGATGGTCTCAATTAAAGGTCATACCAAACAAGACGTGTAACTAGGGTACATCAGACACTGAAAGTCTTGCTGCGCCCGTTTATTACACAGAGATTCTACAGCAGGTTCTCTCTCTCTCTCTCTATATATATATATATATATATATATATATATATATATATATATATATATATATATATATATATATATATACATATATATATATATATATATATATATATACATATATATATACACACACATACATACACACATACATACACACATACATATACATACATACATACATATATATATATATATATATATATATATATATATATATATATATATATATATATATATATATATATATATATATATATATATATATATATATATATGGGCAGTACAACTTAAAGACAAGATGACCATAATACATGACATATAACGAAGAAAAGTTTTCAAAGCGGTGATTGCAGGAGATGGAGAGATTACAGTGACAGGCAATTGCGCTATGCAATGTAGAACAGATTCAAGGAACAGGCACTTGCGCTATGCAATATAGAACATATTCAAGGAATAGCCACTTGCGCTATGCTATATGGAACACATTCTGGGAACCGGCCCTTACTCTATGCAATATGGAACAGATTCTGGGAACAGGAACTTACGCTATGCTAAATGGAACAGATTCTGGGATCAGGCACTTACGCTATGCAATATGGAACAGATTCAAGGAACAGGCGCTTGCGCTATGCTAAATGGAACAGATTCTGGATCAGGCACTTGTGCTATGCAATATGGAACAGATTCTGGATCAGGCACTTACGCTATGTAATTTGGAACAGATTCTGGGATCAGGTCCTTGCTCTATAGAATATGGAACAGATCCAAAGAGCTGTCACTTGCGCTATGCAAAATGGAACACAAGCGATACACAAGGCATTTCAGTAAACAAGAAAGCGCCCATGGCAGCAAGTACGGGAGCAGACTGATGCCTTACGGTACTTAATACACTTGAACTTAAACACCTGAACTTAAACTGGAGCTTACATAAGTAATGTGAGAGTAATGTCTAAAATAGTATCAATGAAATCTACCATGAAGAATGACCTTACGAAGAAATCAAGTAAGTAAAGGATACAAGTAAGGCCACATTTTACTGATGCGAAACGACGTTCTGAATACTGAAATGGAAACCTCAAAAACAATACCACCTACCAAGACAAATAAGTCTCACAGATAGCTAAGGGTGCTGCTGATATTAGAAAGTACTTGTAACATAAGAAGAGCAGACAGAACTCTTTTCAAATATATCTTACTAGGGAATTACATCTACGGCCTCTAATCTCTGGAAATCCTTGCCTACTTCTTTGTTCCCAGGGATCCAACGGGTAGATGTATTCAGAGCCATTATTTTCTCTTATACACACACATACAATGGCATCAGTTCACTCCCCAATTGCGCAACAGCGATGATAACCCTTAAGAGCAAGCACTCGTTAATTCCTCTCATTTAAACGAGAATTAACGAATGAGGGTAAAAACTTACTCTGGCCTCGACTGTCAAGTCGTTTACATATCAGCTCAAACCTAGGTCAAGATACAATCCCTAACAACCCCTTCATTAACTTATATTATTTCTTTTCACCCCTAGTAAACACGAGACGCCATCCCATTAGCTCATGCTGAACACCGACCCTTAAGATCCCACGAAATAAGGTTCGTAAGCACGGAGAGTACAACGAGAGGTTTTGCAAGGAGCCAAACTGAAAAATCTTTAGGGCTGTTCTCCGCCGTTGCTTAAGATGAACCCAACAGCTCATGGAGAATACGATGGAGATGTAATCTCTGGCGGTGGAGTAATGCTATTTAACGCCATGCATGGGAATCTGGACCGTATTCCGCCCACTGATAAGGTTTGAGTATATCGTCCTGAGAGGCTATGTAGCCTAACCATCCCCCACCCTCCACCAGCCATTAACCACCCCAACCCTCACCCACCCACCCACCCAACCTCTTCTTCTATGCTGCCAGTGAGGAAGGGAGGGCACTGTGAGAGGGAGGGTTGGATGCCAGAGGGTGGGGAAAGGGTGAGAGGGTGGGGAAAGGGTGGGAGGGTGATATGGGCAGTAGAGACTCGAGCTCCCTCTCTTGATAGTGAAAAGAATGCTGATGGTGAAACTATCATTATTCCTCTCCAACTCCTCCTCCTCCTCCTCCTCCTGGCCGTCCTTTTCAAGTATCCTCTTCCCTATCTGATCGTTAAGAGCATTAGGTCTTTCAGAATCTTTCGCCTCGAGATTTCGAGATCTCTGCAGCCAGAATCTGCTTCCAATCACCTTTTATTGAAAAGCATTACTCTTAAATTCGTATGCTACATTCATTTAAGTTCGTTTTATTTCGAATTTACGATTTTCGTCTTTCTTTTCACAATGTCGTCTAATTTTCAAAATTCTAACAAACCACGATTTACCATAAGAGCAAGTTTTTCTATTAACATGGACATATTAAACATTCCTATGAAGCTATTCGTCTTTATCACTATAACTACAACATTTTACAATTAACTGAACCAACCTTCTCCTTCAGTACTGAAATCAACACCAACATATTTTCCAAACTTTCTCTCCTCTCTATCGCCGTTTCTTACGATTCGTGTCCGGCCACGGACCTACAAAAGCCAAGTTATTACTTTTGTTTCTCCTATCCACTGCCTATCGGGTCATGCCCTCGCACAATTGACTGACAATGTCCATTCTTCTGTCACCCGCTATGACTCACAGCAACGAAGACCCGCAAATGAATCAGACAGCTCTTTAAAGAGAACATATACCTCGAGTTCGGGCAGACCAGTCTTTATACCTGAGAGAAAAGGATTCAGGTTTGAAATGGTAATAGTTGTCCCAGTTACTGCTGCTACTGGTAATAATAGCTAACACAACTACTATTGCTAATACTGTTTACAATAATAATGACGACGTGAGTGCCTTCATTTTTCATCTTGTGTAACTAACTTCTGTGCACTGTATTGTACCGTATCTACCTTGTCTATGTACAGTACAAGGTCCTGAGCTGAAATAACTGATATTATTATTATTATTATTAGTAGTTGTAGTAGTAGCAGCAGCAGCAGCAGCAGCAGCAGCAGCAGCAGCAGCAGCAGCAGTAGCAGTAGTAGTAGTAGTAGTAGTAGTAGTAGTAGTAAACGTCCAATAATTCAGGGCTGACATAGCAGCTATACAGTTTTGAAGAAAATGACTTTTCCCTTGGCACTAAAACTTCACCTAAATATAAACAGTAAACATTTAAATATCCATACGCATCAATCTCTAGAGGAGATCGCTTTCAAAGGATTACACAATCAGAAGAAGAAGAACACTGAAAATGATGCACAGATGGTGATTGTCTCGTCCGGTGGCGTACTTTACACAAGAATGCAAGCCTCAATGACGTCTTGAGAAGAAGAAGAAGGTACACACTGAGAGAGAGAGAGAGAGAGAGAGAGAGAGAGAGAGAGAGAGAGAGAGAGAGAGAGAGAGAGAGAGCTGTGAAATGGCTTCAACAAGAATGAGCTTAGCCCTTAATAACGTCGTGGGGAGAAGGTAAAATTTGAGAGAGAGAGAGAGAGAGAGAGAGAGAGAGAGAGAGAGAGAGAGAGAGAGAGAGAGAGAGAGAGAGAAATATCTGTGAAATGGCTTCAACCAGACTGAGCTTGGCCCTCAATGACGTCTAGGGAGAAGGTACACACTGAGAGAGAAGGTAGAGAGAGAGAGAGAGAGAGAGAGAGAGAGAGAGAGAGAGAGAGAGAGAGCTGTGAAATGGCTTCAACAAGAATGAGCTTAGCCCTTAATAACGTCGTGGGAGAAGGTAAAATTTGAGAGAGAGAGAGAGAGAGAGAGAGAGAGAGAGAGAGAGAGAGAGAGAGAGAGAGAGAGAAATATCTGTGAAATGGCTTCAACCAGACTGAGCTTGGCCCTCAATGACGTCTAGGGAGAAGGTACACACTGAGAGAGAGAGAGAGAGAGAGAGAGAGAGAGAGAGAGAGAGAGAGAGAGAGAGATACCTGTGAAATGGCTTCAACCAGAGGCGTCGTGGGAGAGAGAAATACCTGTGAAATGGCTTCAACCAGACTGAGCGTATCCCGGCGAGGACCTCCCTCAGCTGATTACATTTTTTACCATTACAAAAGACCATGATTATAACACCTCAAGGACACGTTTTCGCGCGAGTAACCCCAGGAGTATCCACTATGCAAGTTGATTGGCGAAACTTGCTGGCGCCACAGATAACGAGCAATTACACAACGTTTATCCCCCTTAAGACGTAGAAGGTGGAAGGTGTCAGAAAAAAAAGAGGCAACATGAAGTAAAGAACAGGTTGTTGAGGTAAGGGAGGACACACAAAGAATTCCCAAACAAGAACCTCGGTCTGAGTCTACAAATCAGGAATCCCTTAGCTATTCCTTTTTTCCTCGGACCTCCACGCTGCAATGCAACCCTCGTTTGTAAATGAGCCCCTTCAGAAAACATCTGCAATAATACGTATCACAAAAGGCCGGCCCCTTCATTCGGCCTTTGGTGTAGGTGTCACCCTAAAATGCATTAAAGCCCGACTTATAAGGGCTGCGGTGGTTTCGAATTATCATCGCCCGTGGAGTTGACGATTTTCGCAGCGCTCATGAGAAAAGATTCAGGTGGGTATGTTTTCTTCGTAAAATATTCCCACTGGACCTCCTTCTAAGAGTCTGCGCGCCTCTAATTTTGAAACCTGTCCTTGGGAAATTCTGTCAAAGCAAAAGCAGTAGCAAGGGACTTGATAGTGTCCCTGTTAGACAGGAAAGGTTAAGTTTCATCTTTTTTTACCATACACCTTCTCCTCCCCTTTAGAAGGGGTTAGTGCTATATGAGTAAAGCCTTCCGGTTTCTCATGGGTGAGGCTGCAAGCCCTGTGGCATTTTTCCTGACCCTCGTTGGCACGCATTGACAGTTGGCAGTAGGTAAGGAAAGACCTACAAATCTAGCAAACGTCAAAGATGCACCAATGGATGGGTGCACCTTCCAAAGGTGGGCGGTTGGGTGACGGCATTGCACACACTATATATATATATATATATATATATATATATATATATATATATATATATATATATATATATATATATATATATATATATATATATATATATATATATATATATATATATATATATACATACTATATAATGAAACAAACACAAATTTACCGCTTTGTAGAGAGGCTTACCAATTTCATCACCAGAAACATGAAAAATTTATATAAGCTTAAAAAAATGATGCCCAAAAAAGGTAACCTCAAGCAGGCTCACATGTTGCAGTTGTTAAACAACAACACAAACCTGGGCAAACCAACGAACACATCTGGATGAAAGTTTAGATTTCAAGATCATAAGTGCTAAGCAAAAAAAAAAAAAAATCCTCTCCACATAAACTGGTCGTAAATATCTCGAGTTATATAACGGGAAAGTAAAAGAGAGTAAAAATGCAAGGTTAGCAACCCTGAACGGTTACTAAAACTACATGTACATAAGCGTATAAGCAACGAGATTTAACATGTCATGACTAAATATATATATATATATATATATATATATATATATATATATATATATATATATATATATATATATATATACACACACGTATAAACATACGTACATATATATTTATTATATATACATATATAATAAACATTCACACACATCACTTATCTATACGTTCAGGCAAGACAAGACTGCCATGGGGAAAAAAAAGATAACCTCTCTTTCTTCACCGCTAAAAACCTTACGTTTCCCCTTCAATGTACACGAAAAAGAAAAAAATATGCCCACCTGACTCTAATCACCGAGAAATGCGTATATGGCAGTGCTCTCTCTCTCTCTCTCTCTCTCTCTCTCTCTCTACCTAGACTTCAAGGGTTCGATCCAGGGCAAAGACAGAGAGATCTAGAACTTCTTCTTGAAAATTCAACGCATCTAGGTTGACCTAAGCATCAAATTATGTACCTGGAGATAAGCTGACTATGGTGCTTTGTAGTTGGGAAAATGAACACGCTTGAGTAATTAGTGTTCCATCGGAATTTGTACCAAGATATCATAATTAAAAACGCGATATCATAAAAGCAATCATACACTTGCTCCCTTCAGGCGCTAGCTCCACCCACTTTTTAGTCTTGCTGTCCAACACCTCTAACTGTTACTTTTTTAAGGCAACTGTGATGATTTCTTCTACTTCCAGCCTTAGATCCTTGCACTTCATTTCCAATTATTTTCTGGATCTCTCTATCTTACTTTCCAACCACTCCCATCTCTCTTTTCACTGTGTTAATTCTCTCTCTCTCTCTCTCTCTCTCTCTCTCTCTCTCTCTCTCTCTCTCTCTCTCTGCAGGCTGATTTCTCTTTGGAGCCCTCTTGGGTTTACAGTTTGTTGGGTCTAGCTATAAAGAGTTTCAGCTGAAGATTTAAAGAAAGAAAGAAAGAAAGAAAACGGTTGGCTAGACAGCCTAAATGTCAGAGATCTATCGATCAATCAATTCGTCCCTAGTCTGACGAGCTGACGTAAGCAGTTTTTTCCCTATTCTGAGAAAATGAGCTTCAAAGATTTTGCTATTGTTCAGAGCTTCTAATGAGCTCATCTTCTGAGGACATTTGGTTAGAAAATGTGACGACACAGACAGCTGAAGTTTTGATATGTCACAGAGTATCAAAAACTGAGTCACTTTGTCTGGGACACTCAAAAACTTTAAAAAAATGGGTTACGCCAATTGGTCAAAACAGGGACGAATTATACCCTTGCTATATATGTGAAACAAAAACAAAAGGAACGAAATCCTTTGGGAATACTATGAATATATTATAAGTCCTGTTACAGAATCTTCCTGCCTTTAATTTAAAGCATCGCAGATTCTTTCAAGACGGACCCCGGAGCAAACAGTCTATCACCTGATACCCCGACTAACCTATTGGCGCTGTCTCCCTAATCTACAATTAGATCTGGCGTACACCTCACCTACTTCTCCAGCATACTTAGAATGCCTCTTCCAAGACCCTGACCGGGGGGAATTTTAGGGGGTTGGGGGTGGGGGGTGAGGAATATGCGTTGTCACCCTGACCTTCCCAATACGCCCCACGGAACCTCCTAAGTCACCCTAATTTAAAGCGTACGGTGCCAGCGGCACATCGTGTCCCTGTCGAGTGTTTGAGAAATGGTCTGCCAGTGCTACCTGGGCCTACTGCTATGTCATAGGCCAATGATAGGCCCGGATTGGAATGAGAATGCGCTTTCTTTCTGCTGGGTTCGCTCGTGTGTGCGTGTGTGTCTGTGAACACTAGCGTGCTTGTGAATTTATTTCCTACGATTACAAGTTCACTGGTAAAATGGACCTTTCTTGTTAAACTGAATTACTGTTAAGCATCTGAAAACAACGTACGTTATGGCTTCCCGTGTATTATTATTATTATTATTATTATTATTATTATTATTATTATTATTATTATTATTATTTAGAAAATCAACCCTATTCATATGGAACAAGCCCACCACAGGGGCCATTGATTTGAAATTCAAGCTTCCAAAGAATATTAAGTTGTTCATTAGGAAGAAGTAAGAAGAGGTAAAGGGAAATACAGAAAGAAGAGATCCCACTTATCAAAAAAGATAAAAAATAATAAATTAATAAATAGATAAAAATGTATTAAAATGCAAGGAGAGTAGCTAGTATTGGGGTAGTAATGCGATTGTAACTCAAAGACCCCGGATAAGAGTGCAAATCCCCTTGAAGGCTGAAACTCCCTATCTCATTTAATTGGCAGTTACATAAACGCGTAAGCATTTCTCCTCAACGAATCCAATTTACCCACAGATCCATAAAAAGAGAGAGAAATGGATATACAACATGCTGGAAATAAAGTATACAACCAGACAGACCTACAGACAGACAGACACAGCGGAGCAAGACAAAAACATCAGCTGAAAAGAGAGAACACTTATAGCCCGTTCAATGACGGCCATAACTCCTCCATTAATGAAACAGCGTCCATCATTTGTAACTCTCGGCAAACACTTAGCAACGTGCAATTACCATCATCCATAGTTGAAGGTGCATGTATTATGCAAATCGAATTATAAACCACCATAATGGCGGGCGAACTCAACACTGCAATTTCGGATATCCATCTCACGGATGTGTGCGGCCCGCCACGTCTTCTTCCCTTTTAATTGAAAATTGAGTGTTCCTTTGTTCGGGTTTTGGAAATTGCGCTGAAGTGAATTATTCCTCCTTCATCATCACACATAAATGCATCATGCTCAGCGTTAATATGTCCGTTTATAACCTATCAGGCAGACAACTATGACCTTTGGCTTCGCGACGTCATTTTTTCTAGTATTTAATAATGCCATCTGTTATATCAAAATTAAAATAAAAATATACTTTTGGATTTACCTTGGAGGAAAACGACACTGTTTCCATGATATTTTTTATTTTCTCAAGTAATTACTTCATCAGTCAACTTATAATTAAAGGGAAAAGAAACTTTTGAAGTTACTGTACAGGATCTAGAGGAAAACAATGACCATTGCTCTACATTAACTGCTCAATTTATTACAACACAAAACAAAAAAATAACATTTATTTCTGTGACGCAATATTCTTATAATATAAATATCAAATCCAAAATCAATTTTGGAAGCAGCAAACGAAATCACCTCCATTTTTTCAATCACTCCATCACTCCATCACACCGAAAAATAAACAAAATATAAACTTTTCGAGTCACTTGAAACAAGAACAAAGACAACAATAAGAGGACCTTAGACCTTGTGAGTACTGAGCAAGTTCCTTCAGGAAAAATAAGAAAGAAAAAAATAAAAGCAAAAACCAAACCAGTCGTACTATGCTGGAATTCTCAATTAGCGACACAATGGATGCATGTTGTTCTACCTCGAGAGGAGAGGCACTCGACCACATTTACACGAAGGTCGAAAATGTCTAATGTTTAACTCAGACACTACACCAACGAGGGAGAGAATTTCCCATACAAAACAACCCCCCCCCACCCTTTTTCTTGTCAATGAAAATTGCCTCCAAGGACAAGGGGCTACTACTTGTCGGATGGAGATAGGCTTCGTAGATAGGATAAATACAAAGCTACTGAGGGGGATTCAAGTGCGTCCTTAACGTCTTCAAGGGCGTGTTCAGGCTTAAGGATACGGTATTTTAACAGAGGGGTAAAATTTGGCGTTTTACAAGAGCGGCGATGATAGTGCCATCAAATTATGATGCAGTTTTCGACCACGGTGGTGGCATTTGCATAAGTGGTTTTCGGGTCAGTGGATGGGTTATATTCGAGTTCTGAGGTATGTTATAGGCAAAACACCTCTCTCTCTCTCTCTCTCTCTCTCTCTCTCTCTCTCTCTCTCTCTCTCTCTCTCTCTCTCTCTCTCCTTCTTGGACATACATATACTACCCACACCATATTGAAATGTAGCACATATCTTTAAAAATTATTATTATTATTCAGAAGATGAACCCTATTCATATGAAACAAGCCCTCAAAAGGGCCATGGACTTGAAATCGAAGCTTCCAAAGAATATTATGGTGATCATTCGAAAGAAGTAACAGAAGATAAAAATGGGAAATACAAAAAGAGAAGCCGTTATATAAAGATCAACTCAAGCAAGAGCACAGATATATATACATAAATAAAATACATTCACACATTAATGTCTTCGCATGTACACGCAAGTTTTGTTGTCTATTTTTCGGCAAAATCAATAACTCCAACAGTCGGCAAACATTAACGATTCCTTCTAGAGCCACAAACAGAGAAACAAAAGCCGCCCTGTTCTTCGGCCTGTCAAAGGATGGATTGGGCTGACCAGGTAAAAAAAAAAAAAATAAATAAATAAATAAAAATAAAAATAAAAACACCCGTTCAAAAGCCACCTTTTGAAAGGCCTGGCAATGCCATGATTCCTCACCTTAGAACTTTACATCTCAAACAGCTACAACGACCCCACCTTTCTGTTCTTTGGTTGGGATTGGAGGAGGAGGAGGAGGAGGAGGAGGAGGAGGAGGAGGAGGAGGAGGAGGAGGAGGAGGAGGAGGAGGAGGAGGAGGAGGAGAGATATACAAAAGCCTGACCAGAGATGAGGAAGGTAGATGACAGAGGGAGGAGGATGAGGAGGAGAGGAGGAGGAGGAGGAGAGATTACAAAAGCCTGACCAGAGATGAGGAAGGTAAATGATTGAGGAGGAGGAGGAGGAGGAGGAGGAGGAGGAGGAGGAGGAGGAGGAGCAGAGAATGTCCAAAAGCCTGACGAGAGATGAGGAAGGTGGATGCTTGGCTAAGCAGGAAGAAAAAGATCAAAAAGTTCAAACTAGAGAATAAAGTTGGAAAACTCTGGCTCGACAAGGTGGCAACTGTATGTGAAAAGAAACTTTTTACATTTTAGTACCGAATAATTCAACTCAAACGAGTCTTGCATAATCTCATTAACATGAACAGTACTTCTTCTCTCACTCTTCAAGGGAATAAAAACCAGTTTCCCAGCTATGTAAAATGGAGATAAGATACTTAGAAGGAGTCGATGAGTACTAAATAGGAGATAAAAGCATGGCACAACCGCTTGCTTAAATTTGTTTAGCAGTTTTTTTTTTCTTTTCAGTGACATCTGGAACAGAATTCGTTGTTCGTTTCTTACTTTTCTTTTAATCGCCTTTCACCGGTGTACCCTTCGATTTAAATGTGGGTCAATGAACTAGATTTTTTTTCAGCAAGGTCTGAAAGAAACAATTTTTCTGATAATATCTTCCCTCTCCTTTCGAAGGTATTTCAATTACTTTAATATGTATTTAGTTTTATGCTTGGAGAGAGAGAGAGAGAGAGAGAGAGAGAGAGGAACAAGGTTTTTAAGTATGATTCAAACAGACCAAATTCCGCAGCTTCAACTTGTTACTGACATTATTGACTGAAAGCGGTAAGTTTAATACAGAGGTTAATTGTTAACTTGTAATTAAGTAAGAATTGCCAGTTGGACAGCGATGAATTAAATTTACCAAAATAATCGCAATCTGGATTATCACAATACTCGGTGAATAACAATACATCTCTCTCTCTCTCTCTCTCCTCTAAAGTCATGTCGTTCTTATAGAGTACAATCATGACCACACATACTGGTACTTCTGTGAGGAGGAGGAGGAGGAGGAGGAGGAGGAGGAGGAGGAGGAGGAGGAGCTGGCGCACACGGGTAAAAGGGAAAAGTGGGTGAGATGGATGTTAATTTGATCTAGATGGATGAGGGGAACAGAGACGGCGTGGAGAGAGAGAGAGAGAGAGAGAGAGAGAGAGAGAGAGAGAGAGAGAGAGAGAGAAAGGATGGCTGGCGAACACGTGGGTCAATATTGGTCTTTCGCGCCAGAAAAAGCCGATAAAAAGAGAGACTGAACTAATACTACCCGTGTCACTTTTCGAGGGTCGGGGGTCTTAAATAGTTCATTCATTCACTCGCTCAGTCAGTCCGTCAGTCAGCCATCTCTCTCTCTCTCTCTCTCTCTCTCTCTCTCTCGGCAAAGCACCATGCGAGCACCGGCTACAGGCTACCGAACTGTTGTGAATCACGAGATGCAGAAATCTGAAGAAAATAGCTTACATTTTTTTACTATATTGCGAAATACAGCAAAATCTTACCAAGTAGGAAAAAGCAATTCAATTAATTTGGAGAGAGAGAGAGAGAGAGAGAGAGAGAGAGAGTGCAATATCACATAGCTGAGATCTCCCATGGTACGGAATCCGAAATTGCACAACAATGCCAAATAGCAAACATCCTAATAACTGTCTCTTAACAGGAGTTGAATGATCATAATTGCTAGAGAAAAAGGATAATACTACCAGAAGCTGTGATCTATATCCTGACACTTTTAATGCGTCTATTAGCTTTTTTTTCTGATAAGCTTTTACTTTTACTGTGGTTTTCCTCAAATAACCTTTCTATTTTTTCTTCACATAGGTAATCTGTGTAGTATATCGCCTGACAAAGCCCTTTATGAAGACTTCACAAAAATGAAGACAAATAATAATAATAATAATAATAATAATAATAATAATAATACACTAACTGTTTTGTGACAGTTCATGTATAAAAAGGAAAAATCCTACACTATACGTGAAAAGGCTGAAGCATGTAATATTCCAAAAGGAATATGAAGGCTGGGAACAACTGAAATTCGACTTTGGAAGTTTAAAATGAAAATCGCCAACAAAATTTCCTCTGAATTTACCATTTCTTCCATGACTGACATGTTTCAGGATCCTAAACTTTCTTATCCTTTAGTTGCACAGCAGGACAACATCAACAGTCTTCCTCAATTTAAATAATTACTATTTCCAATACGGTCAAGGTACTGACATATCTTTATTAAGAGGAATTGTCAACCGTGAGATTCATTCCAGAATACAACAATCACTTTCAATAATGTGATATGTGATATTCACGCCAAAAAAAACCTCATGAGATCATAGGATTTTTTTCCAGGGGCGGGCATAAATTCGGATGGGTTACCAGTGAAGGTAACTTTGTTTATCAGTAGCCTATACCAGCAATAATAGATGTCACTTATTGCAATTTGACTTTTTCTCGTTACAACCTACTCCCCAGGGTGACAAGCAAGTTGGACGCAATCGAAGTCATTGCCACGATGATTATGAAAACTGAGACTCAATATGCCTTCAGAGAGAGAGAGAGAGAGAGAGAGAGAGAGAGAGAGAGAGAATTCTAAACCTGATTCCGAGTTGTGGGACGGGCACATATCTATTACGTAATACACATTTCTACAAATAATTCCATTATTTTGCAAGGCAATAAGCAAATACTAAGGGTGGATAATGTCAAATTAATCTACGCGAACAGATTATAATGATATATATATATATATATATATATATATATATATATATATATATATATATATATATATATATATGTGTGTGTGTGTGTGTGTGTGTGTGTGTGTGTACGTATATAAATATATATAAACATATATATAAACATTATTATTATTATTATTATTATTATTATTATTATTATCTGACAGACCATTAACTTAATTAGCAAGCTTCTCGAGAAAATAATGCTCCTGTATAAAAAAAAAATTATGAAACGACAACTGGTTAATAAACTATTTCACAGAGACGTCGGTACACTAAAACCTAGGTACGAATAACAACAACAGAATGCAATGAGATAAAAACAAAGGAAGGTGATAGATAGATAGATAGATAGATAGATAGATAGATAGACAGATAGATAGACAGAAAGATAGACAGACAGACAAACAGAAGAGTCGTCAAAGTCATCTCGGAACTTAATGCTAATCACCCACCGCCATAAGACGAGTAAGGCAGGAGAGGAGCTTCATGTAACTAGTTTACTGCCTCTCTCTCTCTCTCTCTCTCTCTCTCTCGGTAACATCAAAGCATCTGGATTCAACCAGCAGAGACGGGTCATAAAATTCGCCATAACTCCGACGGTGACACATGATACAACTTCGTTTGGACAGCCTTCCCTCAAGGCGTTCCATTGGGACCCCTTCTGATTACACTTTGAAGAAATTGTAAACTCCTTCGACCTAAAATAACGCGTCCGTTAGGGCTATGTTAGTTTGTCTTTAAAACTCCGTAAACTAAATTGCTTCATTTGATTTTTTTTTTTTGTCAGTTTGGGATATTTTGAGACATGCTTCATATTCAGAAACATCAATTTTGCTGCTCTTATACTGGCCCAGCAAGACAGGTTGTTCAGTAAGCTCCAGTAATGTAGGGCGTGTAGGTTGTTCAACATTGTACAATGAACTAGGTGTGTGTGTGTGTGTGTGTGTGTGTGTGTGTGTGTGTATATATATATATATATATATATATATATATATATATATATATATATATATATATGGTTATATATATACATATACACACACCTATCTACATAGGACAAAAAAATCCACACACCTATTACACAGGTAAAAAATCCTGACAAGACTGAAGACTGAGGTTAAACTAAGAACATCCGACCAAAAGAAATACATTTAAAGGACCAATAATTAGACGCCAGATCAATGTAAATTTATCTGAATTATTCTACAAGTCTGACATAACGTTAAATAAACCAATGCCACTGTTTTATACGTTATTATCTCCATCATATAAAAGCCAAGTCGACCTTGAAGAATCAAGTATTGTATACGCTGTATATACTTAACATAATATTAAAATACCGGGGAATACGTGTCGTAATAAAAAAATAAAGCAAGCGATGTTTTGAAAAGTTCAGTTCTCTGGAGGCCAGCCATGCAAATTCTGCGACGATTTTCCGAGAAACTTTCATAAATAGACCAAAGAGGTTCAATTAACTTCTGTTATGTCTTTAACCTTGGAAAGGACTGAACAACGAATCGTGGGAAACGAAATGACAATACTTCATACAGTTTGAAGGTCAAGAGTATTATTATTATTATTATTATTATTATTATTATTATTATTATTATTATTATTCAGACGATGAACCCTATTCATATGGAGCAGGCCTACAGGGGCCACTGACTTGAAATCCAAGCTGCCAAAGAACATGGTGTTCATTTGAAACAAATTACAGAAGATAATGGGAAATATAGAAACACGAGCTCATTTATTACAAAAAAAGATAAATTAACAATTTCATAAATAAATAGATAAAAATGTTAGTAAATTATTAAAAATACAAGAAGAATTGCATTAGGGTAGTACTGTACTGCATCTCAGCTTGAACTTTCGAGGTTCTAACCGCACAACATCCTCAGGGAGATCGATCCACAATCCAACGGTGTAAAGGAATAAAACGTCTTCTGGAACTCAGAAGTTCTACAACGAGTAAGTTATGTGTTTAATAATCAGTCGATACTTCACTAACAAAGCAAAATGACGTGACAGCCTGCGTGAATAAATGAAAGTTTACAGACACCCAGAATACAACAGGAGGTACAGAATTCCTCGAGCCTTTGGGAACAAACAGCTGTATAAACGAATGCTAATTAGACCTCATGACTAATTCAAGTTCAAGCCACTTCCGACCTAACTGCTCTAGGGTCCATGTTCACTTTTCAGTATAATCGTCCCATGTTTAATTTTGCTTCTGTGGGAAATAAGAAGCAATGAAATAATCACTGCGGAAACTGCAGCAATTTTCGACAGGAGTTGCATAAGCTGCAGGAATTCATTATTAAATTAAGTTTCCAACTTTTTATGTTATTCAAAATTTGAATATGTTGAAAATTTTATGCCATGATGTCTACCTAATAGCACTAATTTTCCGGGTACAAGATAAACATAATGGCACAAAAACCCAGTTAGACGAGAGATATTTTGTCATATAAAAATGCTTTCAACTATAATAATCTCTGTTAGCACCATTTCTGCTCTTGCCGAGGGTGATAAAAGTAAAAAAGAAAAAAAAAAGAAATAAATTACGGGGAATAATAGAACAGTTGCAACATTGATAATGTTTAGAAAAACAAAGCAGGCAGTAATAATGGAACCAATAAGAGTAAAAAGGAAACGAAAAGCCAATCCGTAAAATATGTGACAACCAAAATAAAATTATTAGTATATGTACTTTCCACGCCAGCAAATATAAAAAAAAAATCATTAAAAAAACGACAAAGCAGATCATTAGGAAAGCAATAACGAAACATTAGGAAAAGATTTTGATTAGTTATGATGCAGTATTTTCACACACACACACACACACACACATATATATATATATATATATATATATATATATATATATATATATATATATATATATATATATATATATATATATATAAAAGAATAAATGCAATTCAGAATGAGATTGACTGCTAACAGACATTCCTTCAATGAATAAAGAAAATTTCTGCATGTGAATCTTATTCTGGAAAAAATATTATTCTATTCACAGGCCATGTCATTTTTTCTATGAACCAAAGAAGCACATGACCTACATTTTTCATGATTTATAGAAATTACGTAAAAATACATACAACTATTTGTCAGGTACATGACCCTAGAAAAAAATAGCACGTGATTAGAATAACTTTGATGACTTAGAGTATGAAGATGAGATCTTGTGCAACTGAGTGAATGCAATGCGATCTATGACACAACGAAAAAAAGACCTCAAATTTGAGTGTGAAAATTATGATTAACTGATTTGTTTCATCATGCTGGCGACGCTGACAGTTGTGAATAAAATTTTTATGAGCAGGATTATGCACAGTAATGTACGTTTTGCTTGGAAGTAAACTACAAGTGTATGAAGGTTGTACGTGAATGCGTGCAATAAGAACTGGTGTTTGTATTCAGTACGTAAATGTAAATTTGTAAATACGTGCAGATAAAAGACTTTAATTATATACATAAATACATACATACATTTATATATATCATATATATATATATGCATACATACATGCATACATATAATATATATATATATATATATATATATATATATATATATATATATATATATATATATATATACACGCATACATACATACATACATATATACTATACATGTACACATACATACATAAACTTTAATTCAAAGTAACCAAAAAAAAAAAAACACACACACACAAATAAGCACGTGCCGGGGTATTAGGTGACCTGGTCCCGGAAATCTTTTCATCACAGCGCAGGGAAATAATGTTAATCGACGCTGCACAATGAGATAATGAGGTATAATGCAACTTCCTTCCTATTACTCCCGGGGAGATAGGAACTGTCGGCCATGACCTCGTAACCAGAACAAATTTTCTGTCGTAACAATAACACAAATAGTAACAGCAGATGCAGTAATAAAAACAAGTAAAAAATGCGCCGAAGTTTCTTCGGCGCAATAAGAGTTTTCTGTACAGCCACTACAGTGTATAATTAACGCCACCGAAAATAGATATATCTTTGGGTGGTCTCGGTATAATGCTGTATGAGCTGCGGCCCATGAAACTGTAACCACGGCCCGGTGGTGGCCTATCCTATATCGTTGCCAGAAGCACAAATGCCGCTAACTTTAACCATAAATAAAACATAAGCTTCTGAGGCTAGAGGGCTGCAATTTGATGTTTGATAATTGGAGGGTGGATGATCAACATACCGATTTGCAGCCCTCTAGCCTCAGTAGTTTTCAAAATCTGAGGGCGGACAAAGTGCGGACAGAAAAAAGTCCGGACAGAATAAAATGCGGACAGACAGACAAAGCCGGCACAATAGTTTTCTTTTACAGAAAACTAATAGTAGTAAAATAAGCATACTAAATAAAAAAAAATATAATATATATTATATATAGCCTATATTATAATATATATACACATACACATTTATATATATACACATATATTAAATATATACATACATATATATAATTTCACTTTATCACGTTTTCCTACCACCGTATCACCCTGTACCTGATAAGGAAAAAAAAATGTCCGACCAAATAAACGTGATTATTTTGGTAAAAATACCAAGAAAAAATCATCACTGTCACCACAATTAAATTTCAATAAGCACGAAAATCTGAGACAAACAGAAACAAGATAATTCCAGTAGCTTATGCAATCCTTTCTGTAAACAACGGTTCTGTAAGAATTGTTAGCTATTCCGTAGCGTTGATTATTTCCTTCGCTGATAAAAACTTTGCACGAGGCGGATTACACAGGAAGCAAGCATGGACCCGTAAATTAATTCATCAAGCAAATTTGGTTTCCGATAAAAATGTACAAAAACAAGAGAAAAACTACTTAAATTACCACAGGAGAGAGAGAGAGAGAGAGAGAGAGAGAGAGAGAGAGAGAGAGAGAGAGAGAGAGAGAGAGAGAGAGAGAGAGAGAGAGAGAGAGAGAGGCTTGACTGTACCCCTACTCAGTAACATCACAGAGAGAGAGAGAGAGAGAGAGAGAGAGAGAGAGAGAGAGAGGCTTGACTGTACCCCTACTCAGTAACATCAAAGAGAGAGAGAGGCTTGACTGTACCCCTACTCAGCTCAGTAACATCAAAGAGAGAGAGAGAGAGAGAGAGAGAGAGAGAGAGAGAGAGAGAGAGAGAGAGAGAGGATGCATGAAACAGTATGAAATATCCTCCCCAACCCCCCAAAAAAAACACACAAGGGAGGGGGGGAAAACCCACGCACCCCATCACCAGTGCACAAGCCGGACTTCCTACCGGTGTACAACACAGTAGCTGAACGAACAGAACATAATTCAATCTTACAAACCATAAATCAGCCTCAAATAATGATAATTTACGCATCGCTCCCCAGAACAAGCTGCCTCCTAAAGTGAATTTAGTCGGTGATTCTCAGCACTGAAGCAGTAAATAGACGTAATGGTGTGAACCTCGTGTAAATAGATACTGGACCTTGGTCTGTTGATGATGCAATATTTTAAACTGGATCGACGCCCGTGATGGGAAATTCTCTCGTTCAGTCTTGAGGACGTATCACTATTATCATCTTTGTTGTCACTATGCGTGTAGGTGTTCGGATATAAATAGCCACTGGATTACTCTCTCTCTCTCTCTCTCTCTCTCTCTCTCTCTCTCTCTCACACACACACACACACACACATTAATTCTATGAACATTTATGTTTTTTAAGACCATTATTAAAATGCTTATAAACTCTAAACCATTTTAGTATGGCTTCTTTTCTATACACTAATTTACATTTTCATTTGCAAGCAGGAATTGACATACGAATATTTAAATAAACGACATAAATAAAATTACCAAATATACATAAACTCGGATAAACCGTCAATTTATCACTCGGATCAAAAAGGGTACAGCAGGGGAAAAATGAAAATATTTCGTAAAAATGAACCAACCTGCCAAAAGCAAGTGCCTTAGGCAAAGAGACCTTCTATGAGCCCTTGTGGTGCTCAGAAACAACCCTTCAATGTATAAATCTGTGTTTAAGGATCCGAAAAACACCAAATGCCACAGATTCGTTCGATAAATTTTTGATGAGAAGATTAAGAGAAGACTAATCACTCACTGCTTACTGCTCTCAACTTCCCCGCAGTCAGGAGAGATAGCCTGATACTTTGTGAAGCCCACCAAAAAAAAAAGGTTTTTTTTTCTAAATGAAGTTCCATTGCTCCCTCCATTTGCAGTTTTACCAACCTTTAATAGCAAGTTAAAACAAATGAATTTAAGGCAAGTGAGAATGATAAACTACAATAGGAACGTAATTAAGATACCTGCAGTTATGAATAAAACTGACGGGAGAGAAAGAAGAGACTTCGGACAAAGATACAAAGTTTGACGACATTAACCGATAAGGAAGTAGGTGGCTGAATCATTATTAAAATGATTATATGCAAATAACCCTATAAAGAGCGGCCTTAAGCTTTGGATAAACAAACGAATCATACTCATCAGCACTATATAAACAAGCAGTATAATTTCGTGTTCATTATGTATGTATATATACGAACTATATATTGATTATTTATAGCTTCTGAGACATCCACTCATAAGATCTGAACCATTCAATATTTTTACAAGGGCACTGATTTACTTATTGACTGATTGATTGATTGATTATAGAATTTAGGCCAACGGCCAAGCACTGGGACCAATGAGGTCATTCAGCGCTGAAACGGAAACTGACAGTAAAGGTTTAAAAGGTGTAACAGGAGGAAAACCTCGCAGTTGCACTATGAATCAATTTTTAGGAGAGGGTGGAAAGTTGTAGAGGTCCTGATCCTCATTTAATTACAAAATATGCATTTAAAAATAAAATAAACGTACATATACACAATATCATATTCTTAAACTAAACTCTAGGTTTCGATACCTACATAAAATTATGAATAAATAATGGTAAACAGTGGAAGGAGAGAGAGAGAGAGAGAGAGAGAGAGAGAGAGAGAGAGAGAGAGAGAGAGAGAGAGAGAGAGAGAGATTTATGGCTACTAAAACTGGCGTCACAGCATCGAGGTTATTGAAGCCGAGGAGAGAGAGAGAGAGAGAGAGAGAGAGAGAGAGAGAGAGAGAGAGAGAGAGAGAGCACCTCTCAACATCAATCTCAGCCAAAACAAAACAAAGAGACAAAGATTCCAATCTCTGTGCACCTACGGCAAACGTTTCTCGATAAAAAAAAAAGTAAGACACAGAAGAGAGCCTCTACTACCTTTAAGAACACGGAGCACCTTTGTGCTCAGATCAACGACTTCTAAACGGCTCTCAATCAATCAATAATCTAATTCACTCGATCACGATTGACTGTTAGAACTCGCTGCGGCTTACTCTTTTCTTTCTCTCGCTTTGCATAGCAAAAGATGTGCGGCAAATATTTCACCTACCTAACAAAGGAGAGAGAGAGAGAGAGAGAGAGAGAGAGAGAGAGAGAGAGAGAGAGAGAGAGAGAGAGAGAGAGAGGGGCTTTCTTTAGTAAGGACATCAACCCCAAAAAGTTTCAACAAAATACAACAATCCTTGTTAGGTAATTCCTTATGGTAATCAGAAATAGAATAGGATAAAATATTAATACATTTTCTCAATATGTTGCACATCCTACTATTATTATTATTATTATTATTATTATTATTATTATTATTATTATTATTATTATTATCCATGAAGGGCATCGTTCAGAAGCCAAGGGCATTCCAACAATAGCCGGACCACACAAGATGTCCGGCCAAGTTACCTATCATAGCACTCAAAAATATCACATTTCTATACAACTGTGTTTTGGGTGATACACTATCAGAGGCTCTTATCCCTCATTTCATTAAGCCATGGTGTGTGTATGTGTATGTGTGTGTGTACATATATACAGACCATTCTACACTACCGGAGACAGACCTGAGGTTTGTCTGTCATCGTGTCGATGGTTAATTTGGGATCTTTGTTTTCCTTCCGTTTTACTCTCTCTCTCTCTCTCTCTCTCTCTCTCTCTATTAAAACATATTTTATACAGGAAGAAATTTCAGTGATAAAATATGGGTCTCCGATAAACATGACTTTTGTTCTTTGAAATACATGGCATATTCTCTCTCTCTCTCTCTCTCTCTCTCTCTCTCTCTCTCTCTCTCTCTCTCTCTCTATTAAAACATATTTTATACAAGCAAAAATTTCAGTGATAAAATATGGGTATCCGATAAACATGACTTTCGTTGTTTGAAATGCATGGCATACTCTCTCTCTCTCTCTCTCTCTCTCTCTCTCTCTCTCTCTCTCTCTCTCTCTCTCTCCTCAATCGCGCTTAGGGGGAACACGAGTTACGGCCACATGGTGGAACGTAACACTCGACGACGCGCCTTAACGACGGTAGTAGCAGCACCTTTACGATGTTACGCCTTCCGTAACGCCGCGTCTCCTCTGTTACGGAAGTTCCCCGTCGTCTCTGTGACGGGGGCTGACGTGAACGCGCTCGAGATTTCCTCTGCGCTTTTTTATCAATCCGTCAATTTCCAGTTTTCCTGTCACCGTGTCAAGTTGACCTCCATCTTTCAGACGCCCGAGTCGAGTATTGCGATATATCACGGCCTAGTGGTTATGACACTCGTCTCAGTAGCCGCAGGTCCAAAGTTCGAATCGACGACGAGGCTGAGTGATTAAGGTATGTTCCGTTAAATCTTACAAAACCCCTGTCGATATACGCAGTAGTCAGTCGACTGTGGTGGGTTCCAGCCACTGATTAATTCCTGCACAGGGTTTAATCAGCCAATCAGCTGATAATTATATATATATATATATATATATATATATATATAATAATGTATGCATGTATGTATGTATGTATGTATAATGTATACACACAAGCACATATATGTGTGTTTGTATATACATGGATGTACTTACGTGTACGTGCACTGTACATGGTTATAAATAACCCCTTCATAATCTCCCCGTATGATGTTACCTTCCAATAATTCCTCCATCAGTAAACCACCGTCCTCTCCCCTTCTTCCTCCTCCACCTCCCCTCCCCCCGCTCCCCTCACTCCCCTTGTCTACCTCATCCATCAAAAGCTCCCCGCTATCTCTCTCTCTCTCTCTCTCTCTCTCTCTCTCTCTCTCTACCCGACCCAATTCATCATCCCATCATCCTATGCCCCCATCTCTCTCTCTTTCTCTCTCTCTCTCTCTTCATTTCCTTGCGCCTTCTCTATTGTGTCATTTGTATTTTTATTGTGTTTACCGTTGGTTGTGTTGCATTGTTTTTTTTTTTTTGCTTACTAATGAATTTACATATTTTTCCTGTATTTTGAAATCAGTGACCTTCATTTTCTCTCTCTCTCTCTCTCTCTCTTTACATTTCCTTGCACCTTCTTTATTGTTTTGTTTTCTTACATTGTGTTTACCGTTGGTTGCGTTACATTGTTTATTATATTTTTTTTTGCTTACTAATGAATTTACATATTTTTCTGTATTCTGATATCACTAGCCTTCATTCTCACTCTCTCTCTCTCTCTCTCTCTCTCTCTCTCTCTCTCTCTCTCTCTCTCTCTCTCTCTCTCGTGTCCAGTGCCACCGTTGTCATCATTATCCCATTATCACTTTAAGGCGAGACAACTTACTCAAGTGTATCTTCGTTTCCCCTATGGCGGTGTCACGTGATCTCGTTACGCACTCGTTCGATCGTTGGGTTTTTCAGTTTTCTGTAAAGGAAAACTACTGTGCCGGCTTTGTCTGTCCGTCAGCACTTTTTCCTGTCCGCACTTTTTCTGTCCGCCCTCAGATCTCGAAAAACTACTGAGGCTAGAGGGCTGCAAATTAGTATGTTGATCATCCACCCTCCAATCATCAAACATACCAAATTGCAGCCATCTAGCCTCAGTAGATTCTACTTTATTCAAGGTTAAAGTTAGCCATAATCGTGCTTCTGGCAACGATATAGGAGAGGCCACCACCGGGGCGTGCTTCAAGTTTCATGGGCCGCTTCGGTGGCCTTGGTTATACGCTGTAGCTGCTGTACAGAAAACTCGATTGCGCCTAAGAAACTTCGGCGAATTTTTTACTTGTTTTTAACTTTCTCAAACAACATTAGCTTTTTCGCCATTATCTCGTCCTCTTCTTCTTTGCAAACAGTCTCATTTTCGTGATTAGCTTTCATTACTCATCTCCACTTGCGAATTACCGCATCTGACCTCTGCTGAACCTAATATTCTACACTAATTATAGTATATTCATCATTCGCTAATCTGTATCAATTACGCTAACCGCAATTTGCATTCCATTCTCACGTAAGTGAATAGCTTTCTCATTACTTCCAGACTTTTCTTTTCTTTATTTTTTTATATTTATAACAGACTATATATAAATGAAAAACACACTTTCTTCTCATACATATATATATATATATATATATATATATATATATATATATATATATATATATATATATATATATATATATATATAGATAGATAGTATATGTTGCAGTAAGATTGTGAAACCAGGGCTTTCACGAAATCCCTAAAATTTCCAGGGAATTCGAGAAATCGCCAATTCACTTAGGAACATTTGATCCCCGGGGGGCTAGTACTGAACACGGTGAAACAGAGTAGATGAATCACTATTTCGCCGTGCCTAGTACTAGCCCTCAGGGGATCAAATGTCCCTAAGTGAATTAGTGATTTCACGAATTACCTGAAAATTTCAGGGATTTCATGAAAATACCTGGTCTCACAGTCTTACTGCAACATATATATACAGTATATATATATATAATTATATATATATATATATATATATATATATATATATATATATATATATATATATATATATATTTATGCCATTTTCGCCATCGTCTTTATTTAAGATATTTTTGTTTACAGATTCTTATTAACAATATTTTTCATTAACCCTATTTTTTATAGCCCTCTCTCTCTCTCCACTCTCTTCTCTCTCTCTCTCTTTCTCTCTCTCTCTCTCTCTCTTTTGTATCACGAAATAACCCTGAGGGTGACACATGTTCTTTTGGTTAATTATAAGTGGCTCTTATAATTACAACATCTACAACATGTTTATAGCACAGTGCTGGGTTATTATTACTGTTTTAATTATTACTCCTGTCACCTATGTACCCACTGCCATATCGAGACTGATGTATTTAGAACACACTATTCCTTCTTTCTTACTAATTTATTTGCGTTTCTGGATTCCTTACATTACTACGAAAATGAGTTTGGATATTTCAGAAAGGTTTATCCGTCGGTTATAACTCACTGTAAAATCAATCAGAATTACATATCTTGAAATAATTACTTTAATTCCGACTGGTTTTACAAAGAGTAGTAAATGACGGATAAAAATTTCTGAAATATCCTAACTCGTTTTCGTAGTAACGTACGTTTTCGTTTCAACCATTTTACAGAAAAACTGATTAGCATTTCTATCCTTTAAAAGGGGGCAAATGTGAATTAGCACACAGGAGAAAAGAATAATACGTCTCACCAATATCTACCTATCCTACCACATTTCAGAAGCTAGTGAAAAAAAAAGGGGGGGGGCCACCTTCCCCTGCCAGACACCAGAATAAGTTCCAGTACTCGACCAATCTTTGATCCATAATTCTGTCCTGAAACAGGTCGTGCATTTCATTCTCCCAAATGAACACCATATTCTTTGGGAGCTAGAACTTCAAGTCAAAGGGGCCCTGTGTGCTTGTTTCATATGAATAGGGTTCACCTTCTGAATAATAACTATAGTAATAACTAGACACAAAGCTCTGCAACTTACTATCACTGTCTAGATATTCCGGGGCTACTAATTTGTGCCAAGGTGCTAATTTTCGGTTAAATTACTTATACCGCCTAAAAACCATATTTTCCTTACCATCACTGGGGTACCAACTTTAGCTCCAATCGGTCTGCTGGTAGGCCTTTGCCACTAGTCCTCTACGATGCTACATAGACCCTTTTCTTGATGGAAGTTAACCTTAAAACAGCAAGTCATCCGAAAATAAGGACTTTCGAAAAAAACTAATATAAACCAAAGAAATTAAGAAAATTTAAAAAGCACAACTTTTAAAATAACAGGGTAAAATCAATTAAGAATATCACACACAAAAAAACACTAACAAATGCAATAACACTAACAACAAAAAAATAAACAAATAAATGTTACAAAATTTCGACCGAAAACCAAAATAGTCCCATCGAATATCAACCTCACCCACAATCCTTTTAACCACGATTTGGTACCGAATAATGACTACGGAACTCCTCTCCAGAATCCTGCTCCTCTCCTAAGTCATCCTTCAGCCCGGCGACCTACGCCGTGTCTCGGGAAGAGGGATAGGGTCCTTTATATGGTCCTAAACACAAGCACAGGAATTACAACAATCACGGACGAGGCGCTAATGGTTCATGAATATTAACGATGGGATGAATATTAACTACATCCTGGCTAATCTCAGGAACTACTTGAGAGAGAGAGAGAGAGAGAGAGAGAGAGAGAGAGAGAGAGAGAGAGAGAGAGAGAGAGAGAGAGAGAGAGAGAGAATTTATCCTTTGCTCCCTCCCTTTGAAATAAATCGTTTAAATGTCTTTTCGCTACACCGCTATTTCGCTTTATATCTCAAATCTCGACGTCATTTGCCTTTGTCAACTGCCTGAATGAACTCATTTGGGACTTCTACTCAATAACAGGCATTATCTTTGCACCAGTGAAATGGTCAAGAGACCATACTGTAAGAGAGAGAGAGAGAGAGAGAGAGAGAGAGAGAGAGAGAGAGAGAGAGAGAGAATGCACATCTGTCTCATTCCTCACACCGACGTCTTACCTATACAAGGACTCAAGAAAGAAAATACATATATACATGTCTCAATGCTCCATAAAAGGCCTAATCAGTTTTTTTTTTTCCTTCCTTCTTGCATCGATTCGTTTAAGCCAGAAGACTGGACCGCGGCCGAGTCTCTCCTCCTACCTTTGATTCTTGATTAAAACGAAACGATTCGTTCTAATTTCCAATCTGACACCGGATCGACCATTAGACCAAAGTGAGAGGGTATTATTCAGGAACGATAACAGATCTATCAGAGAAGCAAAGGCACGACAGTGAGAGAGAGAGAGAGAGAGAGAGAGAGAGAGAGAGAGAGAGAGAGAGAGAGGGGATAGTTTTGCTGTCAGCAGCTTTATTTTTCACGGTCGATTCCAATCTTCAAAGCTGGAACCCGACTAAACGAACTCTGACCC